>NC_089211.1:8727567-8837567 GCF_963930695.1 Labrus bergylta | reverse complement strand
AACTGTTGTGGATTTTTCTGTTGGTAATGAAAGATCTCAAGTCAAAGTCTTTTGTATTTGTGTTTTTTATTGCATATAGTAAAAAGTTATTTTGCAAAAGGGGTAATCAGCTACAAAAGTAACATCAGTCACAAGGGCATCAAAGATTCCCGGGGCAGTCCAGGTTGCAGAGCATATTTATACTTTCACAGGCTGTAGGTATTTTGCAAATACATGAGTGATACATCGTCATTGGTTTCAGCTTGCCCTAGTGACTACGCCTTCTGCTAGTTTGCCTGGTGATTTATCTATGCAAGCTTCTATAAGGCACCTGCTACGGAGGAACATCAACAGAAACTCCTTTGTCAGGAGGGCACACTGATCTAACGTCATGCTGTACCCAGATCCTGAGGAGCGTACCTGTTGGAGATACAGACCAAGGCCATACAGAGAAACAGTTTCTAATTGCTAAATGACGCACGATCATCCTAATCTTTTAAGGTCAAACGAAGGCAACAGACAGATAGTATTTTTCCACTACAGAACACAAACAGCTGAATGTTTCTTTTTTTTAAGATTTATTTTATTATATTTTTTTGCCTTTATTGTAGAGATAGGACAGTGGATAGAGTCAGAAATCAGGGAGAGAGAGAGAGTGGGGAATGACATGCGGGAAAGGAGCCACAGGCGGGATTCGAACCCGGGCCGCCCGCTTGGAAGACTACAGCCTCCATACAATGGGGCGCGCGCACCAACCACTCCGTGCTCTAATGATCCTGTGCGTTGATAGAAAGACACATATTCTTATTATAACATCGTGTAGACTTCCACTTCCACGTCGTTCTTTTCACGTACCTCAGGAGCCCCCCCGCCCTCCCCAGCTCCCGCTGTGAGGTGCATGTGTGAACAGCCAGATCTGGAGGACTTACCTAGAAATGTTCAGGACTGTAAATGTGAAACAGCTTCTTGATGATGTTTGTGTGTTTTATTGTTTTTAGACATCAGGCCCAACACGGTGTCGGCCACAGTTCCCTGTCTTCCTGCTTATATCCTCTTTATGTGTATCCGTCATGCCGACTACATCAACGACGACCAGAAGGTGGAGTCCCTGCTCACCTCCACCATCAACGCCATCAAGAAGGTCCTGAAGGTGAGACATGTCTTCTTTTAAGAGCTCAGAGTTAAACTTGTGATTTTATTGTATAATTATTATTTTGTTTGGTGTGCAGAAAAACAACGATGACTTTGAGATGACGTCCTTCTGGCTGGCAAACACCAGCCGCCTGCTGCACTGTCTGAAGCAGTACAGTGGAGACGAGGTGAAGTGCACACACACACACACACACACACACACACACACACACACACTTCCTGTTGTTTATGCTGCAGCTCATGAGTCACACATGTTCTTTGTTTCTTTAGGCGTTCATGACTCAGAACACAAGCAAACAGAACGAACACTGTCTGAAGAACTTTGACCTGGCAGAGTACCGACAGGTGCTCAGTGACCTCTCCATCCAGATCTACCAGCAGCTCATCAAGGTGGCCGAGGGCATCATCCAGCCCATGACTGGTTAGTTATGATCACTACCTGTCACTAACTAATGTAAAGGCTGTCACTGAATCCACCAGTCAGATTGTTCTCATGTAAAGGAAGTGGACGTAAAATCCAAGTCTGACAAGTGAAGCCAATGGTCATTATTTTCAGACAGTAGGCCTACTTTTTGTTTAAAATTTAATTATTCACTTCAAACTCGTATATAGAGTTACAATGCTGGATGCCCAAACTAAACATGGTCAAAAATCTCAGATCATGTTGTAAACGTGTGTCTACAGAGGGCGCTAAACAACTTGTTCTACATGCCATAGTCCCCCGATATGAAACCAAGAACTTCACCAGATGGCTTCAAGCCTCTTCGTCGGTGAAACCTCTTACAGGCTCTCTATCCCTGCTCTGGAAAGCAGCCCTCCCCTGACAGCCCTGCAGCGTTCTGTATACAGTCTGTGCTCTTAGAGGAAGACGTCACTAAGGCCGACAGTTCAATGAGTTTGTGAGCAAATTACGAGCCTAAATAAATACACAGGTCCTCTTCAGACTTACGCAGACTATATCTCTGTTTCAAACTATGCTCGAGTTGTTTCAAATGTTTAATTTATGTCCTCTTATATTTGAGCTATATGGTTAGAGCTGTTGGTTATTTCAGTGTTTGATGGAGGACGTCAAACACAAGTACCTCTCAGGGGGCGGTTATTATACACACACGCACACACACACACACACACACACACACACACAGACACACACACACACACAGATGGAGAGAAGAGTATACTGCTCTCTGATTGGATGCAGACGGGACTTTCCTTGACACTGCTGAGGCAGCTGTTGTTCTGACTCATTTCTGAATTCACTGACTCATCAACTGATTCTATACTGTGTACCGCTGTTACCACAGCAACACACCCTGTACTATCATTAGA
Organism: Labrus bergylta; assembly: GCF_963930695.1. Lineage (NCBI taxonomy): Eukaryota > Metazoa > Chordata > Actinopteri > Labriformes > Labridae > Labrus > Labrus bergylta. The sequence continues at coordinate 8,835,107 of NC_089211.1, read as the reverse complement.
TACCACAGAGATAGGTTTCAAAGACATCTTTGCCTCTTCATCACTTTTAGCAGAGTCACTCCTGATCAGCTACAAACACCATGCGACAGGCCTGACAAACCAGCGACCCCTGGGCCACATACTGACCTTTCTTATTTTTCTGTGGCCAGTGAGAGGCTGCCAGTGTGCTGTGTCTGCAGTATAATGAATATTACTGAGGTAACGAACGTCCAGAGTTTCAAGCACACACACTTTAACTGGGCCGTCAGCTCAGGTAAATTAAAAGTATCCAAGTACACATCAGTAAAACACGATCAATTATAAGTGCACATACCCCACACTTTGCTCCTCCCACTCATGTTTACTATCACAAACACACAGCAGGAGCGTCTCCATGAACAGATCTCACATTGGGCCCCTCCCCCACAGCCTCCGTTGACCCTGAAATATCACTATAACCACAACTCCATTGATCCTGCCTGGAGCTGTGTGTGCACACATGATCTCCTCTCTTCAGTGTGTTATATGAACATGGCTCTGATATCTCCGCCTGTTGTTTTCAGTGTCGGCCATGTTGGAGAGCGAGAGCATCCCAAGCCTGGCGGGGGTCAAACCGATGGGCTACAGAAACCGTTCGTCTAGCATGGACATGGATGCAGGCGGCCCCACTAGCTACACTCTGGAGACTCTCATCCGACAGCTGGGTCAGTTCCACAGCATCATGAGGGACCACGGCCTGGACCCCGAGATCGTGGGTCAGGTGGTCCGACAGCTCTTCCACTGCATCAACGCCGTCACGCTCAACAACCTGCTGCTACGCAAAGACGTGTGCTCGTGGAGCGCTGGCATGCAACTCAGGTACCTCCACACACTGCACACCTGCATGACATCACAGGCTCAGGCTGTGTCTGTAACACATTGTGTGTGTGTGTGCGCGCGTGTGTGCGTGCGTGTGTGCGTGCGTGTGTGTGCGTGTGTGTGCGTGTGTGTGTGTGTGTGTGTGTGTGCGCGCGCGTGTGTGTTCAGGTACAACACCAGTCAGATGGAGGAGTGGCTCAGAGCAAACAACCTTTATCAAAGTAAAGCTGCGGCCACTCTGGAGCCGATCATCCAGGCCGCCCAGCTTCTGCAGGTTAAAAAGAAGACGACTCAGGACGCCGAGGCCATCTGCTCGCTCTGCACCTCCCTCACCACTCAGCAGGTCGGTAACCATGGCAACAAACACACCAGCTGACCGATTAACATATCAGCAATGAATGACACATTAGCAATAATCAACATCAGCCATTCAATCAACACTGATTTTTAACTCTGGCTGTCGTCACATCCCATTTTATAGAGACTGATTAATCGCAGAATTTCAACAGTTAATCGCAATTAATCGCATTTCTAAAGTTCCATCATTTTGCATTTTAATGCAATTTTAATTTCATTCTTAAGTCCATATTAACAATGTGAATAATTTCTTCCCAGTATGTTGGTTTTTGAATCAAATAAATGTGAATAAAAGTTTTTTTATGATGACTTTAAATAAGAGCTGCTCTGCTGCAGCTCTGAAACCATGAGAGACACCTTCCACAGCGTCTTCTGTCGAACAGAGTATATGTTTATAGTTTAAAGGATCACACTGTGACACATTAAGAACTCTGCACGAGGACTCAGTGACATCCAGCTTTGACACAGTTTAGTGTTTCTCTCTGGTTCAGATCAGGTGGTAACATGAAACAGGTCACAACATGTCGACCTGAAGACGTCCCTCAGACCAGAGTATTCCTCAGTGTTGACTGACCTGCAGTCAGTGTCTACCCGTTGTTTTGGACTGCTTATTGTCTCTCTCTGCAGACTCGCTGTTGTCAGGCAGATTAAGTTCACCTGTATGTTCAGATTGTAGGTGGAGCTCAGATTTAAACTTCTCCCTGATAATGATTGATAATTTCATCCTGTTTGACACGAGCTGCAGATTACTTCTGACTTTTAACTAAGCCTTTTAAAGTGAAAGGAGACATTCAGAGGAGCAGGGGCGTCCTTCTTTTCTATCACTGTGAAAATGCTGTGACGGCTTAACTATGGCGAGCTGAGAGGGACGAAATAGCACATGATTATATTTGACACCTCGTGTTTAAAATGGGTTCTGCAGTCACAATTCTAAACATTGAGAGCTGTCTCCCCCCTCCCCCTCCTCTCTAGAGTCCATGCTCACGTAGGTTGCCACGTTGCAGACACTGAAGCTTCAGTGTTTATCCAGCTCTGCATCGGTCTGTAAACCTTTGTGTTCTAACCTCTCTCCATTTTTCAAAAGCATCTCCAATACTGATCCTAGTTTGAGCACGTTTCTGCTCGTGGAGCTTATTAGAAACATGCAGAGGCTTTTTAGGTCGGGTACAATCACTTCTATCTGAACCAGTTCTCTTGCCCGCTTCTATCGCTGCAACACCTGTTGGTTTGACCTGATAACTGCTCTCATATCTGACAAACCGAGGGGTGTCCAAAACGGCAGTGTGGGGGAGCCTTAAAACCGCCTACCTTCTCTGGTCCAAACAAATCCAGAGCATTCAGGACCAGAATCTAAAGTTAGAAGGAGGACATACTGGCTGCTGCATTGTTGTCAGAGAAGCCAGCACTTCAACATAGCATGTTTCCTTAATGTCTGATCATATAGTAAGATCACTTCATCATTTCATTCACTACACATCTCACTGATTGGACCTTTAGTCTCACTGTTAGGCGTTAACGCTGACAGCCATAATTTAAACACATCAGCTGAACCCTGAAACATCAGTAAATTAATAAACGCTCAATATGATGGATTGTATTTAACATCAATCATCACGACTGGTAGCAATCAACTGATCAATAATCCCGTTTGTTTCAGATTGTAAAGATCTTAAACCTGTACACGCCTCTCAACGAGTTTGAGGAGAGAGTCACCGTGTCCTTCATCAGGAACATCCAGGTGAGTCTCTCACAGGTAGGGAGGGTGTGGTCATGTAGACTGGTGTGTTTGCTCACATGTTCCTGTCTGTACACAGAACAACCTACAGGAGAGGAACGACCCTCCTCAGCTCCTGCTGGACACCAAGCAGCAGTTTCCCGTGCTCTTCCCATACACGCCGTCCGCCCTGAGCCTGGAGACGCTGCACATCCCCGCCACGCTCAGACTCGACTTTCTTACCAGAGTGTGATGAACCTGCTCCTCACACACCTGAACCTGCTCCTCAGCATACCTGAACCTGCTCCCCAACTCACCTGAACCTGCTCCTCAGCACACCTGAACCTGCTCCTCAGGTGTGTGAGGTTTCCTGCAGGATGAAGAAGTTTCAGATCCACAAATAGAAATAAATCAGATTTTAAAACTTGTACGATGATGACGAAGGCGTTTACTTTCCACACGTTCAGTCGTTGGTGGAAAAAGAGCGTTTAGTTGCAGTACCGCAAGCGACCACCAGGACAAATGTAAAACTGACAGCAATAATGTGTCCATGCTGTACAAAACCTTCAGTCAGTTATCCCAGAATGCATTGCTCTTTGGTTCATAGATGCAGACATGACAGCCTGTGTATGAAGTGGAGGTGATCAGAGGTCAGTCAGCTGTTAGCTCCTCTTGAAGTCGACGTTTTGTGCAATGCCGGAAATTAATCAGAAAACGAGCTGAACAGATTTTTATCTTCCAATCATGTTGTTATGGAAACACAATCAGAAGTAATCACTACGTTCTGCTGCTCCTCTTTGGTCTCTTTGCCTTTTTCAGTTCAGTTACAGGAAGTAACTCTTCTTCACTGATTTATATCGTTTTATTATTCTGATCCTCTCTCTTTTATATTTCTGTGTTGACTCTTTCCTGTTTCTTATTTTGAGTCTTTTATGTTTGATTTAAATAATAATATAAAAACACAAGTGTGTTCTGCTGCCCCCTGAGGTAGGAGAGAATACTGCAGTCTGCTACCATGAATAAACCTGATTATACACATAATGAGAGAAAATAAATCATGAAATCATTTGCACTCGTAGAAAACATAAATAATGGCCGTGCTTTCTCTAGCGTTCAAACATCTTTCACCACAATGTTTTATTTCTGTGAGAAAAAAAAGGTTCATGATACAAATCAATAATGAATATATTTTATAGGATCAAATCTCTCCTTGTGTCATTGGACGCTCTCGTCAATCTGAGTTTGAATCTCTGGATGAGACAAAGTGACTTCCTGTGTGTCAGAATATAGATTTTGAGAATGAAGAAACTTTGATGATTTCATGTACTAATAACCAGCAGACATCTTTACGTCTGTTATTCACAATAAAACACTTTTCCAGAAAAAAAAACACCCCACAATGTTTCCTTCTTTTATCGTTTAAAGGGGACATACAGAACATGTATTGTGAAAAATCCTCTTCTACAGTTTGTTTGAACATATATTTGGGTAACCTGAGTGTCTACTGACCCACAAAATGTGAAATAAACCCATCCAGTCCTTTGTTTGTGGTCTGCATAAGTTTTACAACACAGAGAAAAAAGCTCTGTTTCAAATGTGCTCTCCTTGTGATGTCACAGTGGGATTCTGGTAAAAAATAATCCCCTCCCCTCCCCTGGTATCGCCACCCATGGACTCCACCACCAGCCTAGAACAAAACTTTTGAGCAGGTCCGCCATATTTACTCTTGCTACAGAGGAGTGATGTCTACCTGGAAAACTCAGGGGGGGCTCATTGCATTTAAAGAGACACACACACCAAAACAGAGCGTTCTGAGAGAGCTGGTTTATACAGGGTCTCAAACCTCCTCTGGTGCTTGATTCATGTTATATTTTGACCAAAGTACAGCACAGATGTTTCATTTAGACCACAGGGGACTGTTTGAAGAGGTGGACAAGGGGGAGAATATGTCCTCATTAAAGCTCCTGAGAGGAACCCCTGGTTTGTGTCACCGGTGGCGCGCCCATTGGACAAATGAGTGAATCTTGTTTCTGTGATGATCTTGTGTAATTAAAGTCGCTGTGAACCAGGTCACAGAGCATCAACGTTTTACATCATCATGTTTCATTTTAATTTTACACACTTTATTAATCCTGAGGGAAATTCTGTTTTATTGAGAGACATGCTTCTCACACGAAGATGCCAATTACACACACGTACAAACAGGACCTGTGGACATTAGTGGAGAGATGGATGCTACACAGGGGTCGCCCCACAGTGGTTGGGGGTTTGGTGCCTTGCTCAAGGGACCCTCGGCAGTACTCAGGAAGTGACCTGCTACCTCTCCAGATACCAGTTTAACTTACTTTTGGATGCACCGTTGACTGTAAATCAACACAGATGAGTGATTTGATGAATCTTCTCTCTTTGGTCAGACTGCTGGGTTATTCATCTCTGAGCTCGATGATTCTCTTTCAGAGGAAGACGCAGAATAACATAAAATAAAAAATATCACTAAATTTATAAAATACTAAAAACAGTTTCCTGACAGACGGACGAGCAGAGAACAGCTCTGTGTGAACGTGGAGACCAGACGATTCCCACAGCAGCTCTGAGCGTGTGTGTGTGTGTCTGTGTGTGGGTTGTTCCAGGTGTGTGTGGTTTACCTGTCACTCAGGTGGCAAACACACACACACACACAGACACAGCGTCTCACAAACACACACACACACACACACACACAGACACAGTGTCTCACAAACACACACACAGACTTGTGTCAGTGTTTCTTGTGTATCATCAGGTCTCCTCACATCTCATCTTTCATTTCGTAGCACGTCCATTCAATTCTTTAATTTCTCTTCCTGTTGGATCAAATAATTTCCTATCAGATCCATTCTACTTATTTTGTATCACATCGTGACCAGGCTGTTGTTTGGTATCATACATCATATCATCTTGTATCTAACAGTGTCGTATCTAATCGTATCTAATAGTATTGTATCGTATTGGTAATTATTGGTAATTACAATTATATTGTAAGGTAAAGTATATGTATAATAAATCAAATCATATGTGCTGGTTTCATTGTATCATTAAGTGTAGTACTGTAACATATCACTTTGTTATGGTATGGAGTGCTGCATCATGATTGGGTTAAATCTGCGTTTCATTAAGTTTAATAAAGTTCAGGCTTCAGGTGTGAAAAGCATCATGGTGACCTGACAGGTGTGCTGTTTGAACCCACTGCTCTCCTCAGAGGTCAAAGGTCAGGATTAATGTACACTCTCATCTAAATGTCAGTGTGCGTGCTAATTCTCTGTTTGAGCTTGTTGTGTGTGCGTTTGCAAGCTGCTCTACATGTTTTCAGAGGATGAAGGCTCTGAGCGAGGAAGAGGATGTGGTGACGAGTCATCTCAACCTGTTTGCACGACGTGCAACACCTTCCTACACAATCTTATAGCGTGTGTGTGTGTGTGTGTGTGTGTTTATATCTGGGAGGGGCTTCTTGAACAGTGAGTACCTTCTCATCTTGGACACTTTTCTTTTTAAATCTGAGAGCTGGAGCTTCACAGCCTAAGATATGTCTATAACCCTGCCTCCATGACACTAACGAGTCGCCCCCCCCCCCCCCCCCCCACCTGTCTGACCTCCCCCTACCTGTCCGACCTCAACTACCTGTCTGAGCTCCCTCTACCTGTCTGACCTCCCCCTACCTGTCCGACCTCCCCTACCTGTCTGACCTCCCCCTACCTGTCTGAACTCCCCCTACCTGTCTGACCTCCCCTACCTGTCTGACCTCCCCCTACCTGTCTACCCTCCCTACCTGTCTGACCTCCCCTACCTGTCTGAGTCCCCCCCACCAGTCTCACCTTCCCAACCTGTCCGACCTCCCCCACCTGTCTACCCTCCCCTACCTGTCTGACCTCCCCCTACCTGTCTGACCTCCCCCTACCTGTCTGACCTCCCCTACCTGTCTGACCTCCCCCTACCTGTCTACCCTCCCCTACCTGTCCGACCTCAACTACCTGTCTGAGCTCCCTCTACCTGTCGGACCTCCCCTACCTGTCTGACCTCCCCTACCTGTCTGACCTCCCCCTACCTGTCTACCCTCCCCTACCTGTCTACCCTCCCCTACCTGTCTGACCTCCCCTACCTGTCTGAGTCCCCCCCACCAGTCTCACCTTCCCAACCTGTCCGACCTCCCCCACCTGTCTGAGCTCCCCTACCTGTCTGTGTGAGTCTGTTTGTGTGTGTGTATGTTTGTGTGTGCGTGTACATGTGTGTGTGTGTGTGTGTGTGTGTGTGTGTGTGTGTGTATGTGTGTGTGTGTGTGTGTGTGTGTGTGTGTGTTTGTGTGTGTGTGTGTGTGTGTGTGTGTGTGTGTGTGTGTTTGTGTGTGTGTGTGTGTGTGTGTGTGTGTGTGTGTGTGTGTGTGCTCTCAGTGTAAACAGACTCGACAGATTCCTGCAGAAACATAAAAACCACAAATGAACATGTTTATGATGCTGTCAGAGATACAGACCTCAGGTCTGTGGTTAGTGTGTTTGTATGTGTGTGTGCTGGGGAGGCACACAGTGTTTGAAGCATGTCTCAGTCTTCTTCAGTTCTCCATGTTGCTCCATGATGTTCACCGTATCTCCTGAGTGCACAGAGCGGAGCGTTAACCACAGACCTCGAAGCCTCCACCCATCTCCACCCACGGCCCCGTCTCAGCTCGTCTGTTCTCCAGGATATAGTCAGAACATCTTCAACAGACACTCTGCTCTTTCACAGAAACATGAATCTGTCATATAGATGACAGAATAAAGACCTTTTCTCAGCAGTCTCCTCTCTGAGGCCTCAGATATTCTTAAAGTGAACTCTCAAACACAACGAGCTGCGTCGTCAACAAAATCTTTCACATACTTGACTCTGTACTACACATGTCACTGGAGAACCATCAACTCAAATGACGACTGTAATTTCTGATTTTGATGAGAAAAGGTGACAAAGCAAAGAAACTGGTTGCTAAAAAAACATCCTGATTCTCCAACATAGAAAATAAATTAGATATTTTCAGCACATTAAAGATTCCATATTTTCTTCATGTTCACCTTTTATGTTAAACGGTAAATGGTCTTGAGCTTCTTCAATTCTTTTCTAGTCTTCTCACGACACAAAGTAGTTTACCACCACAGGTCACACCTACACATTCACACACTGATGGTAGAGGCTGCCGAGTAAAGAGTCCGTCAGTATTAACTCATCCATTCATACACATTCAAACAAAGCAGTGGGAGCAACTTGGAGTTAAGTGTCTTGCCTATGGACACATCGGACATGTGGCATCAGGAGCACATTTATTATAAACAGCAGCATCTTCTTGGTCTCGAGCAGCTTTATAGTCTGACCCTCCTCTTTCATACAGAGAAAGGGATTGACTCGATCATGTCAGCATAATTGGTGATATAATGCACCATCTTGTTGTCCATTGATGTTGTTGTTGACTGACAGGTGTCAGAGGTGTTGATGTTGTTGTTGTTGTTGTTGTTGTTGTTGACTGACAGGTGTCAGAGGTGTTGATGTTGTTGACTGACAGGTGTCAGAGGTGTTGATGTTGTTGTTGACTGACAGGTGTCAGAGGTGTTGTTGTTGTTGTTGTTGTTGTTGTTGTTGTTGTTGTTGTTGACTGACAGGTGTCAGAGGTGTTGATGTTGTTGACTGACAGGTGTCAGAGGTGTTGATGTTGTTGACTGACAGGTGTCAGAGGTGTTGATGTTGTTGACTGACAGGTGTCAGAGGTGTTGATGTTGTTGTTGACTGACAGGTGTCAGAGGTGTTGATGTTGTTGACTGACAGGTGTCAGAGGTGTTGATGTTGTTGTTGACTGACAGGTGTCAGAGGTGTTGTTGTTGTTGTTGACTGACAGGTGTCAGAGGTGTTGTTGTTGTTGTTGTTGACTGACAGGTGTCAGAGGTGTTGTTGTTGTTGACTGACAGGTGTCAGAGGTGTTGTTGTTGTTGTTGACTGACAGGTGTCAGAGGTGTTGTTGTTGTTGACTGACAGGTGTCAGAGGTGTTGTTGTTGTTGACTGACAGGTGTCAGAGGTGTTGTTGTTGTTGACTGACAGGTGTCAGAGGTGTTGTTGAGGTGTTGTTGTGTCGGGGTCAGCTGATGTTCCCTCTGAGCTGTAGTAAATAACCTTGTGTTTGAAAACAGAGCAGAGGAGTTGACAGGAAGTGGTCTGTAGGTTGTTGGTTGACTTTCTGCTTCATGGTTGCAGATTGACGGAGAGGAAGACTCTGCAGGTTCAACAGATTCTGACAGAAACATGTAGGGAGATGTTTCTCTGATTATAGATCTATATACCTGTCAGGCACAGGTTGCTCCGCCCCTAACTCTAAATGGGACCATAATTTCATCATGCTGTGTTGAAGAAGACTTCTCTGTACAGGAGCTGCAGCCTGCTGTGGATGGTTTCAGATTTACAGAACATCCTGTGAGTAAAAACTCCACCGAGAGAGCAGCACCTCCTCCTTCCTCTGCTTGTCTCCTCCTTCTTCCTACCGCCTTTACACCCCCATCCCTCCCTCCCCACCAGCTGAAGAGGAGAGCTGTCAGCTGGAGAGTCTACAGCTTCACAAGTCTGCTGAGGAGAAAGGAGTTCAGTCTGCTGCTGTGAGGAGGAACGACGGGGAGTAACAGAGAAGAGCAGAGAAGCAGATGAGGAGGAGATGTTGTGTGTGTGTGGAGTCACTGTGTTCCTCCTCCTGGTCGGGGGAGAGGCTCAGAGTGGAGACTCAGACTCAGGTGATAACAAATTAAACTTCTGTTCTGATTTATTAACATTTTCATTAATTATCTCCACAGAGTTAGTATCAGCTAATCCTTTGTGTTTATTTGATTAAAACATTTTTTTTAGTTAAATAAAAAACAGCAAAATCATATTTATTTCATGCAGAGCAGGTGGAGTTCTCTTTCTGTGTGTTGCTGTCGTGTTGTTGTTGTTGTCGTGTTGTTGCTGTTGTGTTGCTGTTGTCGTGTCTTGAGGTGTATACTGCAGTCAGTCAGCAGGGGGGAGCTCTACATGGTTTGGTTTCACTTGAGGCTGTCCATTCTTTATACAGTCTATGCTGCACATCCAGAGATTACAATCTAAATGCTCCAGGCCTGCAGGGGGCGCTCAGGGAACAGAATTTTGGATGAAAGCCCTTTAGGGAGAAAATTTATTTGGCGGCAAACCAAGCCGCAACCTCTGGTGTTGAAAAATGACCAAATGCAGAAGTGCAAAAAAAACTGCAGTTCCTCCAGTCTCCACTAGAGTCTGTCTCCTGCAGTGAGTCAGTCCCATAGACTGTAAATATTACTGGACGAACCCTGACCCGTCTGTGACATAGGCAGAAAATGAGTCCAATCGACGGCCGCATCCATATTGGATTTGCAGTCTCAACCTAACTTCGGATCAACCTAGCAACAGCAGTAAGGCGGGACCGGCGGGACCGGCGGGACGTCGTATAAACAGTAAGTTAACATTTAACTTTTCTACAACACAGTTAAAACGAATTATATTCAACACAAATATTTAATTAAAGTCTTAAAACTACACTTTTTTAAATATACAATTATGTTTATGAGTTATTTGTCAGAGCAGTTAGACTTTGTCAGTGTTAGCAGAGAAATACATAAACAAAGTTTTATCCATAAACTGTAAATGAGACATCCAGAAGAAATCAATATTACAAAGCATACAGTTCATGTTACTGTTCTGACAAAGAGGAATGTCTGTGTCTTATATTTACTGATGTCAACAGCGATGAGGTGAACATGACAATTGAAAAATAATTATTTTGTATTTATTATAAGACATTTGTTTTCTATTGAACCCCGTGAAGTCATGGAGTCTGTGGACAGTGTCAGCTTCACACCAAAAACTTTAAGTATTAGAAAAAATAGTATTTAAGACTGGCATCTATTATGATGAGTTGCAGCTACCTTGTTCAATATTATTCCTGCAGATGTGGCTCATAACAAAAAAACAGCCTGAGCTGTCACATGTAGTTAACTGTACATTTTGTCTTGTCTGAGGCATTAATTAAACACCTTTGTATTTCTCCTATAGACACAGTGTGGATTATTGGTGACTTGTCCGTCGAGGTGCCCAGAGAGCTGCAGAGACAGAGGAAGAAACCTGAGCCTCAACAACATCTGCATTTGTTGGTTCTTCTGGGGTGGACTTCGGTTGCTTCTCTTCAACAGCTCGCTGTGAGGGAGGTCTCCCCCGGATGGCCTGAGTGATGTCACCCACAGGCTGAGAGCTGAAGCTGAGACGGGTTTCAAGCCTCTTGACAAACCGTTACACCGCGCCCACCTGTCAAGCTGGTCAGCTACACGCCTTATTGTGAATAACTCTTATCCTTCATCAAAACATTCACCCCCCGTACAGTGTGTGTCCATCGAGACATGAGCTGATCACACCTATTTGTTTGTTTGTTTTGTACCAAGCTGTAAACATGTTAATCTCTGCTGTAAAAACAGACTTTTTTTAATGTTGTTTTTCAGATTCAATAAATATTTCTATATAAATGCACTCCTTTATGTCTACTTATGAGTATACATTTCAGATTAATGCTCAACTCAATAGCTTAGGGAAGGAAGTCTACTTTTACACAACTTCTTATTCTTTTGATAAATACTAATGTAGTTCATTTCTGAAAGTGGGATGGAACAGAGTCATTGCAAAAATGTGCCCTTAAACACAGCCCCATTCTTAAATCAAGATACATGGAGAGTAAATAAGATCAATAACTTGTGAATAAAAACACAGTTAAAAATGATTTAGAAATTTAGTCTTCCCAGATCAATATCACATAATATCAACTTCTCCCATCTAAACTGGACAAAAGGTTTTAAAATGGGAAGAAAATAGCTTGATTGCGAGTTGTTTGGAGGAGATCTATTTTAATTTGAACAGCATGAATACAGTCTTCCAAGGTGCAAACCCTCCTCCTCCTCCTGAAGCTTGTGGAGCTCCTTCATGTACTGCCGTCTTATCTGCTGGCCATCTTCTCTCAGCAGAACTTCGACTATTGAAAAGTCATTCAGAAGAAGCTCGAGCATGTGACATGGATCCAGGAGAACATGGACTTTTAGTGAGAGGTCTTCAGGATGGCAAAGAAAGAGAGAAAAAATCAGTTATTCATTAAATCATTTTTTTTGTTCTCATCTATTTTTCTGTATTCATCTGTGTGTAAGAGCACATTTATAAATTCAACAGTGTACTACCCAGACAACAAAGGTACAGTATTCAGGTAATCAACATCTATTCAAAGTTAAGAAGATAAACATTATTGTAATCATGCTGTTTTCAGCTCTCTCACTCACACAATGATATTCCACATCAAATTGTCTCAGATTTTGTGTGAGGAAAAATTCAGGAATTTATTGTGGATAGTACTTCATCTTAACATGAAACAAATACAACCTAAATTATTTAAATCATTAACAGGTCCCAACTCTCTGTGCTTTAGTACAGAACATACAGTAACTCATTTATTATTAACATGAGCTCAGTACATGGCTGTATTCTTCAAACTATTTCTTATACTTTATATCTATGTGCTTTATATCTTATTTTCATTCCACATGTTATTTATATTTTATATTTCTACAGCTATATTCTGTGTATGAGTTCAGTGAAAATTAATATGGTTATTAATATAGTTCTTAATGGTTACAGATGCTCTTACAAAGTGAAGTTTTTTTTATTTGTTAACAGTTTGCTCAAATCTTAAGACACTACATCAACCATGTAACTTTAGTGTCATCCTCTATAACCTACACAGCACATTAGGTTCAGTTCAGTTTATGTTACTGACGGATAATTACTACACAAAGTTTGTTTTTTAATGTCCACATTTACGTGGAGTAAAACATTCATCATAACGTCAGATAACAACTGAGCTGAACCTTTAGCTTCTAACATCACACAAACTCACTATTTTCAACAACAACATCTTAACAACAAACATTTCTAAACCATTGACCGTAAATAATGTAAATAATGAGCTACACCGTTAGCCGACTGGTTTACAAGCTAACGCTAAACAAGCTAGGTCCGTAAATATAAACACATGAGTAAGCAGTAAATATAACACTACTATATCACTTACCGAAAAAAACTGAAGCATCAACTTGTTGTATGGTCTGTTAACCGCACAGCAAGCCATGTATGTTGTCAGATATGTGTTAAACAAACTCTCCAAACGAAGTAAGAAAGAGGAGAAATCAGACGGATCAAGCTGTTAGCCTCCTGACCTGCTGACCTGACAGACAGATGCAGCGCGCAGAGCTGTCAATCAAATCTGACACAACCAAATATGGGCATAGCCGTTTTCCTTAATAGAATAAAATCCGATGAGTTATAAAAAAATTCACCCCCCCCCCCCACAGTGTGAGGAGAAGGGGCCGTCAACTTCTCAGATATATCTCGTTTTTTGAACCAGGCTGTAAACATGTTGATTCCTGTGGTAAAAACAGGCTTTTTTGGCTGTGGGCTTATGGCACTTCCGGCGCTTCTGCAGCCAGCCTCAAGTGGAACCTCAAGGAACTGCAGTTTTTTGTACTTCCGCATAGGCTTCATTTTTCCAGACCGGAGGTTGCCCCTTGGTCAGTCCCCATAGAGCTCCATGTTAAAATGTCTAACTTTACAGCTGCAGTTCCTCCCATGTCCACTAGAGGCTGTCTCCTGCAGTGAGTCAGTCCCCATAGAGCCCCATGTTAAAATGTCCAACTTTACAGCTGCAGTTCCTCCAGTGTCCACTAGAGTCTGTGTCCTGCAGTGAGTCAGTCCCCATAGAGCCCCATGTTAAAATGTCCAACTTTACAGCTGCAGTTCCTCCAGTGTCCACTAGAGGCTGTCTGTAAAAGCTAATAAATCCTCGTCCCTTTCTTAAATTAAAATGTCCGACTTTACATCAGAAATGAACATGTGTACAGCCTGGTTGAAAGACAGTTTGCATCTGAATAGCTCATGTCGTTATCACACACTGTACAGATGTTTTTGCTGTCGTGTTGTCATGTTGTTGCCATGTGGTTGCTGTTGTGTTGTTGCTGTTGTGTTGCTGTTGTTAGGTTTATAGAGGTGTAAAGAGGAGACGAGCAGCTACTTTTAGCAGAGTATGAATTTGAGTTAAGCGTCTGAACACAGATTTGATCCGTCAGGATAAAGAAGAAGAACAACTCAAACTCTGTAACATGTCAGAATAATTTTTTTCCTCGTCACGTTTGTGTTTCAGAGCCAGGACTCAGCTGCTTCTCTCACATCATGATGGATAGCTGCAGTCTGACCTGCCGACTGGAGGGAAGGGGGGGCAACAGCGAGGATGATGAAGATGAAGAGACCGACAGCATCCAGAAGATAACCATGTGGTAAATGATTCTTCAGGTGAACATCAGCAGCATCCAGAGAGCAGGATGTGTTCATGACTGTGTTTGTGTTCAGCTACAGAGACTGGGACCAAAAGGCAGAGCGCTGCATTGGGAGACTCGGGGACACGGTGAGCTCCACAAAACTGAATCCTCTGGGTGACTACAATGTGACCGTCTACCTGAAGAGAGGACGGCGGATTAAGACCACCGTGGAACTGAAGAAGATCGGTACACCGCAGCTCTCTCACACTGTTTGAACAAACCTTTGAACTCAGGTCTGGGTGCCAAGAGGGGAAACTACGGTGTCTAACAAGGCCAAATGTGCTGCAGCGGCCCATAGATTTGACATAGGGCTTCACTGTAGGCTGTCCATTCTTTATACAGAGATTACAACCTAAGTGCTCCAGGCCTGCAGGGGGCGCTCAGGGAACAGGATTTTGGATGAAAGTCTTTTACAAATAAAAATTATTTGGCACCAAACCAAGCAGCAACATCCGGTGTTGAAAAATGCAAAAAATGCAAAATGTAGCCCCCCCCCCCCCACTCACTGTGTCATCTGCTTCTTCCTGTCCCTGCAGTGAAACCAAGGAGCCCTCAGGTGTCCAACGTGACCTTTGACCTCGACTCTTACCAGGCCGTGTTCCACATTCAGACCCTGCACCCCCGAGAGTACCTGAAAGTAGAGAACCAGATGTTCCAGCTGCTGATCTGGAGTGCAGGCAGCTCCTTGGTAACACCTCCTCTTCTTCTTCTTCTTCTTCTTCTGTAGTTCTCTCTCTTTATCGGAGACGATCGAGGTCATGTCTGTGTCTCCTCTTCATCCTCAGACTCAGAACGTGTCGTCCTCAGACACTCTGAAGGTCAACATGCAGCACCTGACCTTGAACACACAGTACCACGTCCGAGTGCGAGCCATACCACTCGGACACCTACAGGGCACCTGGAGCGAGTGGAGCGACTCGTCCCCCTTCTTTACTCCTGACGGTGAGCGTGATTCCACATTATCGAGCGCTGAAGATAATTCTTTAAAACTTGTTTTGATTGATTGTTTGAAAGATTCCAAGAAAAAGGAGGAGGAAGACGTCGTGTTTCTCATCAAATTTCAATTAATAAATCTCAACGTTGCTAATTAAGTTAGACAGATACATAAGAGAAGATTGCGGCCGACTGCAGGTAAACAAAAACATCGACCAACGTATCACTCCAAATGTTTTGGAAGTGTGAACGAGTTTCCCTGCTATTTTAACCTCTAACTGAAAAATCCCAAAGTAAGGATCCTTTCTTTGTAAAGGAGTCCTAGGAATGATTTTTAATGTAGTAGTGAGACGATCCAGTGTGGCCGTACACTCGGTCTGAATATTGGATATCACATGATTTGTCACCGATCAGCCTGGAGCCATGTTTTCACTGTGGCTTCAGAGGGCGGATCTTTTTATTTGAACTCTCTCTCTCTCCTCTTTAGTTGTTCTAGAACAAAGAGTCCACAAACAGACGGATGTGTCGACGCTCAGACTGACGGTGTGCCTCGTCGTGCTGCTGCTTGTCACTTCCTGTGTTGTTTTCTTCTGGAAAATCAAGTGAGACGCCTCCACTGTGTGAGACCATTTGATGATTTATGATGTTTGTGACACGTGGTGTTTACATTCCTCTTTCCTCTGCAGGATCTTTTCCTACATGTGGCCGAGCATCCCCCACCCCAAACACACTCTGGTGCAGATCTGCAGGCCCAATAAGGTGAGACTGTCCTCTGGTCTCCGAAACCACAGACTTGTGATGTTTATTTTGAAGATGTGATTTGTTAGATCAGGTCAGACAATCAAAGTTAAGATGTTTGAATGTTTCTAAGATGATCCTGTCAGATGTTTTGTGCTGTAAAGGGTTATCCCCAGTGATCTGCTCAGAATGATGTGCTGAAGTGTAAAATCCTGCAGTTCCTTGAGTGTCCACTAGAGGCTGGCTGCAGAAGCACAGGAAATCACATACACACCCATTCTAAAAAGCCTGTTTTTACAGCAGAGATGAACATGTTTACAGCCTGGTTCAAAAAAACAAACAGGTCTGATTAGCTCATGTCTCGATCGACACACACTGTACGGTGGGTGAATGTTTTGATGACTCATCAGTTTTGATTTGATGAAGGATGAGAGTTATTCACAATAAGGCGTGTAGCTGACATGATTGACAGGAGGGTGCGGTGTAACGGTTTGTCAGCAGGCTTAAAACCCACCTCAGCTCCAGCTCTCAGTCTGTCGTTAGGTTGACTGAAAGTTAGACTGAGACAGCATTTCCAGCAAGCTACATGAAGAAGGACAAACAACAACCTAAGCAAATGTTTTTACTCTCCTCCTGCTCGCTCTGTTACACATACAGAACATGTTCACTCTGTCTCCACGACTTTGTCCAGAGTTGAACTTGAACTTGAATCGTTCGTTGAACTAAATTAATTTTCAGTAAAAAGTCCAAAAAAACAATCACCAACTCTTCCTGCCCTCCGTCCTCAATGTTTGTTTCCTCTGACCTGTGATGGTGAGAGATTCAGTGAGATCTAAGAGTTTAGAGTTGAGCTGTTCGATCATCCTCATCTGTTCAGATTTTCAGATTTTTGTTTTGTGCTCCTTGTTGTTGGTCGTCGTAGAAACAGTTCTGTTAGTGGTTCTGATGTTTAGATTTCATCTCCTGTTCGATAATATTTCAACGTCTCTTTGCTGCAGGGCCTCCTCCTGAACTTCAAACCTGAAGAGTTCAGCGCTCTGAGAGTGTCTCCTTTGGCCAAATCAGAGGAGCAGCCGTGTGAGGAGACCGACCCTCCCACTCCTCCTGCAGCTAACAGCAGCTCCTCGACTCCTCCCTGCTCCACCCAGACCTCCGAGTGCTCCACCACCATCACCAGCATCAGCACCGAGGAGCTGTCCGGCCTGCTGAGCAGGAGCTCCTCAGATGTGGAGGACGGCGTCCAGAGCAGCGGTCCATCCTCCATCAACTTCCTCCAGGATGAGCAGAGACCTCACACGCCCCCACAAGAGCACAGCGAGGGAGGAAATGAGGGGGAGGAGTCAGGAGGGAGTCAGCAGGAGGAGGCCTACGTCACCATGTCCAGCTTCTATCAGATCAAATAGGTCAGGAGGAGGAGTGTGGAAGACTAGGAGACAACCAGCTACACCTGAGGATGCTCTTATCAGTGCTTCGTAATCTGCGGGTCAGGACCCCTCATGAGGACCCTAGATACATCTGAGAGGCCACCAAACCTTAAAGTAAAAGTCAGTTTTTTTAGTGCCCACTTGATGTCCGGACTGAAGTATGTGGGTCATCTGGATTCATGAATCCCAGGTGACTCCAGAGTGATCACATGATGATTCATGAAGTTCACCTGAAGGATGTCAGGTATGAATGAAGAGGACGACGCATCAGCCTGCCTCCTCATAAATGTCTGTAATTCTTCTTTCTGCAGGTCGAAGAGAGAATTATGTTTCACTGACAGCAGAACGATCGACTGCACTCTTTGATTTGGGGACATGGAAATATAGACTTGAAGTATTTTGTTGCTTTTGATGTTTATTTTGATGTTTTCATGATTAATTTGATGTTTTTCGTGTACTGACAACTCCTCAAACTGCCGACTGGACAAATTAGTCCAGGACCTTCAGACACGTTGGACCTCCTCACTGTTTAC
The DNA here is from genome assembly GCF_963930695.1 of Labrus bergylta. Taxonomy (NCBI): domain Eukaryota; kingdom Metazoa; phylum Chordata; class Actinopteri; order Labriformes; family Labridae; genus Labrus; species Labrus bergylta. The sequence continues at coordinate 8,817,141 of NC_089211.1, read as the reverse complement.
TTCAACAGCTGCTGACTGTAGGTTTTCCAGAATCATTACCACATCGGGGTAGTTTTGGCAGACTGAGGATCTCACATTTGTTCTCATCCTGCACTTTGTCTTAGATTTTTTTATTTTTTGGGGGGACTTTTTGTGCCTTTTAATTGATAGATAGGACAGTGGATAGAGTCGGAAATCAGGGAGAGAGAGTGGGGAATGACATGCGGGAAAGAAGCCACAGGCCGGATGTAAACCCGGGCCGCCCATTTGAGACGACAGCCTCCATACATGGGGCTAACCACTGCTCCACCAGCACCCCTCATCCTGCACTTTAGACCAATCAGTACGACCTTCTAAGACAGTAGGAGGTTTATAAAACAACCAGACTCTTCCCTCTTCAGAGCGGTGAGGGGTAAACATACAGAAACAGCTAACAGCTAATCGCCTTGTGGCTGCTCCTTCTCAGGCATGTAGGTCGATTCAGTATTTGATGATGGAGCGGTTAATCTTCACTTAGCTGGAGAAGCATTTCTTAATTCAACAGAGCGATCAGCACAAACAGAACTCCGCCATTGTTGTTGTAGTCCACCTACTCGCTCATGGCTGTGTGCAAGGAGTCGGCCAAACCGTCGCTTTGCCTGTGTCTAGATTGATCTAAAGTTAGGTAGAGTCAGTATTGCCAACATGGTGACCACCTTCATTCAGCTTCACAACTCCTCTCTTCAAAAACCCCTGATGACGGCACTGAGTACGTCCATGATTTATACAGACCACAGTTAAAAATATCTGAAAACACCAGCGAGGTCCTTTCAAACAAAGCTGCTCAAATCTGTATGAAGGGAAACAAACTCCTGATGCACACCTCCTCATTCAGGACACTCAGACTCTTCTGTCTGTGAAACAGCTGCTTTCCTTTGCTCAGCACTGTGACATCACTCTGAGCTGCAGGTGAGCTACAGGTGAGCTGCAGAGCTGCAGAGGCCTGACCCGACTGTTTGTGGACACGACAAACACAAAGCTGCTTTTGAAAATATGTAACACAACATGCACCTCGATTTTTATTTCTGCGCAGACTGAAATGGTCAGAATGAACTTTTGTAAGATATCAGAAACTTTAAAGTCTGATTGTACCTGCTGCACAGCACAGAGCAAAGGGCACATTACCTGAGAGTTTAGGGATGAAGACCTTATAAGGTGTTGTATTTCAGAATAAAGTCGTCATATTAGGAGATCAAGTTGGAGAAAAGAGCCTAAATATAAAAGGCTTTTCTAAAATAGTACATCTTTATTTTTTGCAACTATTCAGGTGATTCAGCTTTTATCTTACAGTTATTCTTGTAGCGTTACGACTTTGTTCACAAAGTATTTTTTTAATGTGGCTCTAATCTCAGTTATTGTTACAACATATTCTAAAATATAACCATGTACAAATCTTTTTACTTTAACAGTCTGTGGTTTTATGCATATCAATAAAAACATGTTATAAAGTCATACTGCCCCCTTGTGTTTACCTTCAGAGACATGTAGAATAAAAATATTTCTAACATTAAAATCACAAATGTTCAAAATCTCTTAAAAATGTTAAACTTTTAACTAAAAGCACAAAAAGTTACAACATCAAGACAAAAGCCTGACATCAAGCAAAACATGGGGATTATAAAATCATACTCATTATTACAGGACAGGTATGACAGGTAGTATAGGTAGGACAGGTAGGACAGGTAGGACAGGTAGGACAGGTAGGACAGGTAGGATAGGTAGGACAGGTAGGAGTGGTTGGGCAAGTAGGACAGGTCTAATCAGACTCAAAGCTTCCAGGCGTTTCTCATCATGAGGATGAAGTAGACGTCGTTGTCGATGGAGGCGCTGACTCCGCAGTAATAGTTGATGAACTCCTCTTTGGTCACCTGCCAGAACAAAGAATTTTACATCAAACAGAATGACAACGTTCAGAACGAAACGACAAGAAGGAGGAGTCTGAAGAGGTAAACTACAAAGTAAAATCATGAGAGTTAAACTACAAAGTAAAAGCATAAGAGTTAAACTACAAAGTAAAAGCATAAGAGTTAAACTACAAAGTAAAAGCATGAGAGCTGAACTTCAAAGTAAAAGCATGAGAGTTGAACTACAAAGTAAAAGCATGAGAGTTAAACTACAAAGTAAAAGCATGAGAGTTCAACTTCAAAGTAAAAGCATGAGAGTTAAACTACAAAGTAAAAGCATGAGAGTTAAACTTCAAAGTAAAAGCATGAGAGATGAGCAGTTAATCGACCATGAAGCAGCTGGTTTCTGTCCAAAAAGAGGAATCCTTTTTATTAATGAATCACCTCCAATAAAAAAGCATCTACACCGACTTTATTTCAGCTCTATAAAACTTTGATGAATCTAAGATGAATCGTTAACAGACATTCAGTCAGACGCCCCTCGGTTTGTCAGATATGAGAGCAGTTATCAGGTCAAACCAACAGATGTTGCAGCGATGGAAGCGGGCAAGAGAAGTGGTTCAGATAGAAGTGATTGTACCCGACCTAAAAAGCCTCTGCATGTTTCTAATAAGCTCCACGAGCAGAAACGTGCTCAAACTAGGATCAATATTGGAGATGCTTTTGAAAAATGGAGAGAGGTTAGAACACAGAAAGGTTTACAGACCGATGCAGAGCTGGATAAACACTGAAGCTTCAGTGTCCACCACATGGTGACCTGCGTGAGCATCCACTCTAGAGAGGAGGGGGCGGGGGGAGACAGCTCTCTACAATGTTTAGAATTTAGACTGCAGTACCCATTTTAAACACTAGGGGTCAGAGTTACACATACTGCTTTAATGTGCAAATATTCCCATAAATAATCGCTCCACTCCAGCAGAAGGAAACAGAACAGAGTCATTGAGGAAACAAAGAAAACAGAGAGAAACGGGAAGCCGCTGCGACCTCCCTCCACCACCACCACCGCCAACATGAGCTACTTTATACCAGAACACAGCTCGCTCAGAGTTTCCAGGCGCTCCTCATCATCACGATAAAGTAGACGTCTGTGTCGATGGAAGCACTCACACCAGAATAGTAATTCATGAACTCTTCCTGAGTCACCTTCAGAGAGGAACACCAGCGTTAGCATTAGTACATCGTGTTCGCTCGGCCGTCCTCTGACAGCAACACTCAGGACGGGAAGCTTAGACGCAGAACAGCTGTGCTCTGTGTCTGTAAGTCCTTTAAAGGCGAGGAACATGACAAACCTTTCACACTTCTTCACGTCTACACTGAACAGAGTCTGGGAGGTGACATGGATGACTGTGAGTCACAAGTTCAGTGTAAAGTCTGGGATTATATTTTTTTATTATTATTAAATCCGCCTTCATGGCTTTGCTTTTTCCTATGTTGCGCCTGTCCCTCCTGTGCTGTGTTGCAGGTACCTGCTGTGTGATTGGATGAGCGCTCATTGCCTGTCACTCATTGGCCGGGAGCTGGTGCTGCATGCTGATGTATGATTGGAGGGGAGCTGATGGTGGGTGCTGATGCGTTAGTGGGTGAGAACAGTTTTTCTCAATCCTTTTCATACCACTGTTTTAACGTTCTCTAAACTGTTGGAAATACTAATAAAACGTCTGCTAACCACTAAATCACACACGCCTGTGAATAAAGACGCATGTGCGTGTTACTAATACCTGCATGCACTTTATAAATGGGAGGAGGGGAAAGAAACCGCTCGTGCATTCAAACACAGAACACACAGAATATGAACTTTACCCCCCAGGTTTGAATAACACTCCTGTCACGCTCGGGTCATCGTCTTTAAGTCTCCGACAGTAACACGCTCATCAGGCTAACTGCGTCTGTTACCTTTCCGTCTTTGTCGCACGGCGAGTCGAAGCTGTCCAAGAACTTCCTGAACACCTGATCCTCCGTCCACTCCCCATTCTGATACTTGGGGTGGTACTTGGCGTTATAAACCCCCCTCAGGTCTTCGATGGTGATCACGCCGTCTCCCGTCTTATCCAGCTTCCGAAACGCCTGCATGACCACCTCCTTCCTGGCTTTAGACATCTGCGGCTGCAACAACAGAAAGACTACATGTTTATTCATCGATGGGATTCTAACTGAATCCAGAATAATGACCTCCGTGGCTGAATGAGGGAAGGTTTCCCGCTCCTGGCCGCACAGTGAGGGGTCTGCAGTTTTACCCTCAGGGTGATGAGGAACTCGTCAAAGTCGATGGTCCCGTTCCCGTCGTGATCGAAGCGCTGAAAGATATCCGCTGCTTCCTGTTTCTCGATCAGGATCCCATAATCGTTCAAACCTTTCAGAAACTCCTTCAAGTCCAGAGAGCGATTTTTATCATCATCCATTATTTTAAAGGTCCTGAGAACACACCAACACAGCATGAAAGAACGTATTAAAAATCTCCAGCTGTCAGATAAATACAAAGTGAGGAGCCGTTCATGTCAACTTCAGAAGAAAATAACCAATATTCTGAAGAGGAGCATTCTGGGTAATGTAGGTACCAGTTTTGAAAAAGATTGTAGATTAAAAGTGGATATCTTCGTCTCAGTGGAGGAGGACTTCTCTAATCCGACCTTTACTAACAGTATCAGCCTCAGACATTTGATCTGGGCTGATGACCTCCTGATCAAGTCAACCTGTTCAGGACCAGGTTCATGAGGAGCTCACCTGCCCAGTCCTTTGATCCCAGACGATCCTCTGGCCAGACACTGCAGTCTGAGCCGCTCCACGGGGTCCGAACACTCCGACAGACGACGCCTGGCGTTCATCGCCATCTCTTGATCGTGTCTCGACGTCCCCGCCATCACTGACGGCAACAACAGAACAGGAGAACAATCATCACGTAAGGACAACAAGCATGTACACAAACACATACAAAGACCTTCCTCACTTATGAACCTCACGGTTCTGAACGTCTGGGAGGAAATTGTCATATATGAGGTGCAGATTATCTCCTATATTAAATCATCATGTGCAGATAAAGTATAAGTAAGTATATTCTGATAAAAACATTACAAAATCTATACATAGAGTTCATTCTCAGTCTTATTCTTATAAATACAATACTCTTATGCTGGTATGGTCTTATGGTACTATAGAGGGTTAATAGTTTCTGGTTCTGCTCCTAACTGTGTCTGCAGGCTCGTGACAGCAGGAAGTGGAGGGCTGTCGCGCTCGTATATTATAAATCGCTATTATAAACACATTTCAATAATCATTACATAAAAAACACATTAAATATAAAATAAGTTCAGAGAGGTTATATTCGACTGAAACTCACCGACACTTTTTAATCTTCAGCAGGAAACAACAACCGGGAGTCTTATTACTGCCCCTCCCCAAACGATCCGCGTTACTATGGAGATGTCATGTTGTCTGCTCTGATTGGCTGCCCAATCTAACATCAACAGAAATGGATCACCTTCTCGACGTGTTATCACCATGGTGTCGATACTGAACCGGTTCACTCACGTTCACTTACATTTTCACGACATTAAAGTAACGAACTTTACCGAGTGAACTTTACCGAGAGTCAAGTGTTACCTAACTTAACCAGCAGCGTTAGCTCAGCACTTCCTGAGTTTCTTTCACATTAAAAGCCTTAAACTGTGTATTGGTCTGTTATTGGTATGATAAGGACGTGTTGTTGTGTCAGTGGGAGAATCAGACACCATAGACTGTATATTACTATCAGTGATGACTGAAATCCTGTGTGCTTTGTTTCTGCAGTCGACATTTAGCATATCATCTGTGTAGTTTCTCTACTCCAGGGCTGTAGCTGGATAGTTTAGAAAAACCTGTGTTTTTGGTTCACTCTTTATATTTTAGAGAATACAACACTGCCCTCTTGGGGACATCCTCGTTTCTGGCTGTATGAGTATTAAAGCAGGTAAATGAGGGAAACAAAAATCACTAGACTATTAAAAATGACAGTGACAGAATCAGTCGTCTCACTGTCTTGAGATATGTGAAGCACCCGCGAACCATATCAGAGTCAGTGATCTGATGGATCTCTTTCACATTGGATTTTTTTCCCTTTATTAACAACAACAGAAAGCACAAATGATCTTATAACAATAAGACAATATCTTAGAAATGTGTGTGCGTGTGGCTGGTCTGACAGTTTAAATCAAATTAATTGTTTGAACTTGTGTCTGAATGTCACATTAGTTTAATTTGAGTATTTTCACTCTCAGGGCAGAAATTAAATGATTTTGCACTTTGTAGCAGTGTGAAAACAGAAACCTTCAAAAGGGAAAGGAGCTGGGGCTCCTAATTCGCCGACTGATTCTTCACCTGACTCATGATTGACTCCTGGTTGCCAGGCGGAAAATGGTATCAAAGTTGACATTTTCAGCATTTTAAAAACTGGAATAAGAAGTGATAAGGAAAGAAACCTTAAACTAGGGGGGTTAACATCCTCAAATGTCTACATTTTAACCAACTGATAGATAACAAGTTAAGAATCAATTAAGAAACCAGCGGCAACCTCGGGTGTTAAAAAAAGGGAGCCAATGTGGAACTGCAGGTCCTTGAGTGTTCGCTTGAGGCTGGCTCCAAAAGAACCAGAATAATTTACACCCCTCTTAATAGAATGTCGTCTTGACAATAGAAAAACATGTTTACAGCCTTGTTAAGGCCCGCCTTAAGCCTGGCTCACACTGCAGGAGTTTTAAAATCCTTCCCAATTTTGAATTCGGGCAGCTTCACACACTTTAGGAGAATCGTAACAGATATTCATCTCCATAATCTCAAACATGCTCACACTACAAGATATGAAAATCTTGGCACATCAAATACTACAGGATTTCCTTAAGATTATTGTTCTGTGACCTTACGTAAACAATGGAGGCGGCAGTTAAATGTGGGATTATTTTTATTTTGAGTGAAGAATTGTCTTGGGAGATGCGGGCAACATGGATTGTCTATTCTTCAGCAAGAGCTGGAAGTATGATTGTAACTATGAGCATTAAAGTAGTTCGGCGCACATGTGCGGGTTGCCTCCTGCCTCTGGTCGCCTCTATTACAATTAGCCTATTACTGTCCTCCCTCGTCTCTCTCAGTGATTGGAATCACACATGACTTCTGCCAGACCCTTTCATTACGTAATCATTCTACGTAAATTCTAAATATCAAAGGTTTTTAAATAAATCGAGGTGTTCCTGACGATCGCAAAGCAGATCAGAGATGTTATGATTGGATCTTCAAACGATTCACACTACTGAGCAGGTAATCTGTTCCAAGAAGCCTTGAGTCAGGAGCAACCCTGTGATTGTCGGGAAAGAAGAATCGGACCTCAAATGGGCCCCATTATCCTGCAGTTTGAGCCAAGCTCCAGCTCTTTGCCTGGAGTAAAGGTCTTGACACACCAAGCAGATGGCCAAGAACTGGTGGCGACGAAGGCCGCCCGTGTCGTCAGCGGGTGATGCCTTTTGTCTTGACCAAAAAGTTGCACTAGAACACACCGCAAGGACTACAGCCGACGGCCAACCACAACGTACATTCTTCTCATGTATGAGGAAACACCTCTCCATGCCAGCAGGGGGTGGTAGTCTGTAATCGTCATTCCAAAAAGGTGAAACCGGAAGAGGACAAGGAAGAACATGGATAAATAAACCGTTGTTGTGACATGAGAAGTCCATTATCTCACCGCTGTTGCTCAACACTCGTGATACAGGAACTTCTAATCTGGAATAATGTCTGATAAAAAAGGTGAACATGGCGTTGTCAGCCCTTGGTCTTTTATTAGTTGAACAAGAATAGAAGATGTGCTTCCGTATTTCTTCTCGTGCACTGGCTCTCCTGTTTCACTTAGCTGAACAGCCAATCAGAGAGTCCTATCCCCAACCGCGCTGGCGACGGCCCACACCGATTCAACATGTGGAATTGGCCAAAAAAAAAAAGAGGCCAATTGGGGCCATCGGGTCGCAACAGAGCTAGACACTCCGCAAAAACTAGGGGGGCGACCGCTCACCGCCTATCTCCTTGGTTTGTCAGCGCCTTTAGGTTAACTGAAAGTTTGATAGAATCAGCATTCACAATGTGGCAACGACCATGAATTTCCAAAACATCCTGTCAGAAACCAATGGGTGACATCGCTCATCGAGAATATGAGGCATGTTAGAAAACTTCCAAACATCCCTAATGTAAAACTTAAGTAGCAACTACTGTCTACAAGTAGTAAAAAAAAATTTAAATATTAAAAAAATGGAATATAAAGGGATAAACACAAAAACGACAAGCATCTGGAGTTCATTTTTTGCATTGACCATCATACTTCTATTAAGGCCTATTGAAATAACTAATGATTGTAAATGGACTTGAGCGTGTATAGCTGACTACTCAAGGAACTTTAAATATGAAACAATCTGTATTGAGGTGGTAGAGGCTGCCGTGGTCGAAGCTGTAGAGGCTGCTGTGGTAGATGCTGTCGTTGTAGAGGCTGCGGTGGTTGACGTGGTAGAGGCCGCCGTTATAGAGGCCGCCGTTGTAGAGGTGGTCGACATCGTAGAGGGCGCCGTTGTAGAGGTGGTCGAAGTAGTAGAGGCTGCTGTTGTTGACGTGGTCAAGGCAGCTGTGGTTGACGTTGTAGAGGCCGCTGTTGTCGAGGTGGTGGATGCAGCTGTGGTTGACATCGTAGAGGCCGCCGTAGTAGAGGCTGCTATTGTTGACGTGGTCGAGGCAGCTGTGGTTGACGTGGTAGAGGCCGTCGTTGTAGAGGTGGTCGATGCAGGGGTGGTTGAAGTAGTAGAGGCTGCTGTGGTTGACGTGGTAGAGACCGCCGTTGTAGAGGTAGTTGAAGTAGTAGAGGCAGCTGGAATTGCAGTAGTGGGTTGGTCACCAGTAAACGGCCTAATTGGAATTGCAATAAATCCCCAAAACTCAAAGTTGTCATAATCAAAAAATGTCTCCCGTGTTACCGTTATCACAGGAGGGCTTTGACCACCCTCTCTCGTCTCTGGGATGGATGGCTCTGTTGGTTGTGGTCTGGGTGGCGCCATTGTAGAGGTGGTGGATGTAGAGGTGGTTGAAGTAGCAGAGGCAGCTGTGGTTGACGTGGTCAGGGCTTCTGTTGTTGGGGCTTCTGTTGTTGGGGCTTCTGTTGTTGGGGCCTCTGTCGTCGAGGCATCCGGGTCCTCTGTCGTGGAGGCGGTCGGGGTCGTAACCTCTGTGGTTATAGAAGAAGTCAGGGCTTCAGTGGTAGTCGTAGTCTGGGCTACAGTGGTTGACATCGCAACAGTTGAGGTAGTTTCTGCTGTGCTGGTTCCGGTAGTTGCAATAGTGGGTTGGTCACCAGCAAATGGCCTAATTGGAATTGCAATAAATCCCCAAAACTCAAAGTTGTCATTATCAAAAAATGTCTCCTGTGTTACCGTTATCACAGGAGAGCTTTGACCACCCTCTGTCGTCTCTGGATGGATGGCTCTGTTGGTTGTGGTCTGGGTGGCACCGTTGTAGACGTGGTGGATGCAGGGGTGGTTGAAGTAGTAGAGGCTGCTGTCGACGAGGTGGCCGGGGTCTCTGTCGTGGAGGCGGTCTGGGCCTCAGGATTAAATGGCTCAATAGGAATCGCTTCAAAATCCCAAAGCTCAAACAGATCTATTTCCTGAACAGCACTGGGGTGACGAGCCCGCATAATAAGTGGTGCTGCATTGAAACAAGCTGCCAGCATTGTGAACATTTCCCCAGCCAAGTCCCCATAAATCATTTCAAAGATGGAATCCTGGAAGAAACCAATCACTTATTAGCATTCATTCTCAAAGTTTATAGTTTGGGTCATGTGTCAGGCCATCCTTACCATGTCTGCAGGATTTGATATCTGCACAAATGCTGCACCTTTGATCTTTGAAGTTAGCAGTTAACAGTGACATTTTTACCCAGAGCTTTGACCTTCTTCAGTTTCGTTCTAAGTGGCAGTTCCACTGTGACATCATTCTTTCTGCAACTCACCATAGGGGATGAAAGTTACACACTAATGGGTGAAAGCATGGATACTACAGCGGCATGCTCAAGGGGCTTTCCTGAACCTGTGTCGAGAGCTAGAGATAAATAAAACCTCCCAACAGCCAATCAGAGAGATCCCTCTCAACATCTTGAATTGGCGACCCTGACGGGTAGCGACTGAGCCAGACACATCACATGAACTAGGGCGACGACCGATCACCAACGGTCCAACAAGGATGGACGGCCTACGTTCTCTTTGGTGTGTCAGGGCATTTAGAGTCAACTTGTGTTTGAACTTCCTGAACTAGCTGCAAAGTGCTTTCAGTTATATTAATTTAAAAGACGAAGCACACCCATGATCCGATATGGCAGCTGATGTAAGGGATCCTCAGCATCAGCCAGGGCCCGAAGGTACGAGCAGAACCACGACATTCATCCGGTAAAGACAGCAACCTTTTCCCATCTGCGGACACAGAATGAGGACAAAACTCATGTTTCTTTTAGAAAGAGAAAAGATTTGATTGAGTTCAGGTGACTGACTGTTAAATACTTAATGAGTAAAAGTGACTCATGATGAGCTTACACATTTCTTCATGTGGCATTGTTGTATGTTTTTAGATTCTCTACACAATCATGTATCCATCCATATAAAACGGAAACAATCTCCACACTAAAATCCAAAAGCTACAACAAAGATTATTTTGACTTTTTAAAATGGAGGGTAAAGGTGGTATAAACTTACCGTGGCCAACAAGAACAAACACACAACAAAAGGCCCAAAAGATTTCCATAAGTAGTATCAATGTGCAAACAAAAAACACAAAATCTCATTAAATTTACACAAGTGTGCTGTCAACGTAAAAAGAATAAATAAATATCAAACTTGCTGCAAAGTGAAAAACGCACAACCCCAGTAAACAAAGGAAACAGACACTATTTTAAAATGTCACAACATCAGTGCTACAGGCCTGTAGGGGGCGCTCTGCTCAATTCATTTATATGAAACACTGCAAAAACCTCTACTACAGGTGTGTATGAGAGGAACAAATGCAGCAATGAAGCATGAATGGATGAGTTAATACTGACGGACTCTTTACTCAGCAGCCTCTACAATCAGTGTGTGTGTGTGTGTGTGTGTGTGTGTGTGTGTGTGTGTGTGTGTGTGTGTGTGTGTGTGTGTGTGTGTGTGTGAGGTACGACCTGTGATGTTAAAGTACTTTGAGTAGTCAGAAGACTAGAAAAGATTTAAACAAGCTCAAGTCCAGTTACCGTTTAGTTGAGTTGGTAAAAAAATGTTTACCGTCGACTGTTAAACCAGCTGCAGGTGAACAAATCAAACTCACCTTCCAGACTCAGGGCTAAGTGTCGGACCAACGAGAAGCGAACAGACAGCGTCCTGTCGCTGCAGCGATACTGAGGCCGTCCGATGTTTAACACCGATCCTTCACCGCCACGCTGAGACGCTGAAACAGAAAGTTCATGTGCACCGATTAAAACCGTCACAAAAAGTTTAATTATTGAACTGCACAACTAAAACTTCACTAACCGTCAAACTTCTATCAACAGCCCTTTTATTTCCTTCTGTCTATAAAGTGACTCTCCCTTTATTTGGGACATTTGGGATAATTAACTGTGCAAAGGACTGAAGCTGGTTAAAAGATTGGCGTCATTTTAATTAGAAATTGATAAAAGTATATTCGTGGTTTAGTTTTTGTGTCACTTCTTGGACTTTGGGTGATATTTAGGGCCGCCTGATGGTTAAACGTGTTGACGTTAATGTGACGCTCTCACTCAGACTTCTTCTTTCACTTCTTTACCTTCCACAAACCTCCACACCGGCTCCGGATAAAACCTCCTCCCGATCCGGGTCTCATCCTGCGGCTCGGAGTCCGAGGTCAGGACCTGCGGTCCGGCCGGACCTCTGACTGCGTCCCGGTGCGGCTCCTGTTCCGTGCTGAGCCGGGCTAAAGCCAGCAGACTGACCCAAACCCAAGCCATCATCACCGCTCCGAAACGTGCAGACATGCCGTGATCCGCTCCGAGTCGCTGCCAGCCGACAAACAACGAGGAACCGTCTGAGGCTGCACGAGGAGCCGGACACACACCTGCGGATAAATGAGCGCGAGACACCTGGAGCACCTGCTGATTGGACAATTAGGACCGGAACTTGAACCGCTGCATGCGCACGTTTCTGTTAAACGTCAGTTTTACAGTTTAAGATTATTTATTTATAATTAAAATAAAACTAAGTTTATGATTATTGCTTTCTATAGATAATGAACTATCTTTAGATGCAGTTCATAGTGGATTTTAGGATTATCTAAACTTTAAGGTTTAGTTGAATTATAGAGCATCACTGCATCTTTATTTTACACTTACACTCACAGTCATATGTTCATGAAAGCAGAGCATCACTTTATCACAGATTTTCTTAGACAGTAGAGGGCGCTCCAAGGAGAAAAGGTTGGAAACCAAACCACTGATAAAAACATTGTTTATCTCCTCTTCCTCACCTGATAAATAAAAGTAGTTTATCTCCTCTTCCTCACCTGATAAATAAAAGTAGTATACCTCCTCTTCCTCACCTGATAAATAAATGTAGTTTACCTCCTCTTCCTCACCTGATAAATAAAAGTAGTTTACCTCCTCTTCCTCACCTGATAAATAAAAGTAGTTTACCTCCTCTTCCTCACCTGATAAATAAAAGTAGTTTACCTCCTCTTCCTCACCTGATAAATACATGTAGATTATCTCCTCTTCCTCACCTGATAAATAAAAGTAGTTTACCTCCTCTTCCTCACCTGATAAATAAAAGTAGTTTACCTCCTCTTCCTCATCTGTCTGATAAATAAATGTAGTTTATCTCCTCTTCCTCACCTGATAAATAAAAGTAGTTTATCTCCTCTTCCTCACCTGATAAATAAAAATAGATTATCTCCTCTTCACCTGATAAATAAAAGTAGTTTATCTCCTCTTCCTCACCTGATAAATAAAAATAGATTATCTCCTCTTCCTCACCTGATAAATAAATGTAGTTTACTTCCTCTTCCTCACCTGATAAATAAAAGTAGTTTACCTCCTCTTCCTCACCTGATAAATAAATGTAGTTTATCTCCTCTTCCTCACCTGATAAATGAATGTAGTTTACCTCCTCTTCCTCACCTGTCTGATAAATGAATGTAGTTTACCTCCTCTTCCTCACCTGTCTGATAAATGAATGTAGTTTACCTCCTCTTCCTCACCTGTCTGATAAATAAATGTAGTCTACCTCCTCTTCCTCACCTGTCTGATAAATAAATGTAGTTTAGCTATATAAAAGTGTTAAAGTAGTCAGATGTTGTCGACCTTAAGGTAAATCTGTTAACGGCTCGATAGTGTCATGGAGGCGTGGTTATAGTCATACCTCAGGCTGTGGGGGAGGGGCCTAATATGAGATCCTGCTCATGGGCCCTGACTGCAGGTTTGGTGGACAGTTGATGTTTGTCATTACCCAACTCCGAGCTGAACACTGCAAGGGGGGAGGGGGGGGGTCCATGTGGGCTTATTGGCTCTAGAGCGCCCTCTGTCTGTGGTAAGTGGACACAGCTACTCTCAGTATGGATGAGAACACCTCATGTTATTCAGGACACAGGCACACACACCTTAAACAACATGAAGTCAACAGTCTTTCAAACCCTTCACAGTTCACAATGATTGTAGTGATGTCATCATAATAAACATGGAGGCAGACCTCAGCTGTTCTGAGTCCAGGTGGGATAAATTGCTGAGTCATCATCACTTAAGAAGGATTTTATTAAACTGTTAAAATGTTACGATCGTTTCATTTAATAAGGCAACATGTACAGCGAGTGGGCGGAGCCTGAGGAGGCTAACGGCGGGGCTTTAGGTTCACAGTTTGGCCTTGTTCATCCTGCCCATCAGTTTCTCCAGTTTCATGGCGAGCGTCATGTCACCTTTGATCCGAAGCTTCCCCGACATGAATGCCATCGTCGGCTTCAGCTTCCCTGAAACCGCCACACAGAGATACAGCTGTTACCATGGAAACAACAGCACAAAATCTCACCACGCTCATCGCTGTGGTTACAGCATCACATTCGATAACTGTTTTTTTTTTACCAGCAGCAGGCTCAGTTCACGTTATTACCATGGTGATGACTCACCTGCAAACATCTTGCTGAAGTCATTTGAGTCCATCGTCATGACAACATCAGCCTTGATGGGCGGCTGGCCCTGCCCCGCGCTGCCGGAGCCGCTCTTCAAGTCCAGAAACCAAACGCCAGGGTTCTCTCCTTATATGGACACAAACACATCAGTGTCCCGCTAGTTGTCCTTATATGGACATTAAGACCATCAGAGGATGTCCTTTTATGGACATTAAGACCATCAGAGGATGTCCTTTTATGGACATTAAGACCGTCACCTTTTATAGACACAAACACATTCACATGATCTCCTTATATGGATACTGTTGGACACCTATGTTACCTGATAGGTCGAACTGATAAATGCCCTGCGTCGACTTGACGACGTCCTCGTTGAGGACTCCTCTGATGACGTTGAAGGTGCTTTCTATTGGTCCACTGGAGGACGTGGCTGATGTTGGTGGTTTGAAGGCAGGAGTCGCTCCTATCAACGAAAAAGACAAAGAAGGAGCCTTCATCAAACACTAGGGGGCGATGGACAGACATCTAAGGAACTCCTGAACATTTGAAACTATTATCGCTACAGTTTTAAAAAATCATCAGATTTATTGATTATCTGAATGTTTCACCGTGTTGCTCCATCTGCTCCACCAGAGACTCAGGAGCTTCATCCAGGAAAAAGTCTGGCAATAAGGGGTGACCTGTGGACCAATCAGAGAGCACAGTAAGCACCACACAACTTGTGTTTGTTTGTGAACAGGCTGTACCTATGCTAGGTTAGAGTTAGCTCAGTTAGCCTGTACTTACCTGGCTGGACGGCGTACTGGTCAAAGTCTTTGATTCCCTCCTCCTTCAGGATGTCTTCATCAACCACGAAGTGACCCGTGTAGTCTTTCGGCTTGGACAGGATGGCATAGGCGGCGTCGGCCATGATGTCAGCTGTACGACACTGCTTACCCACGCCATCTCCGCCCAACATGTCCATGGCTGCTGTCTGGATCGCTATGGCAACATCACACAGGTAAGATCAGGGTTTAACCATGCTAGCTTACTACAGGAGTCTATAAGAAGTATGTTAGCATGCTGACAAGAACCCACTAACCGGTTCGGGGCCAGAGGGCGTTGACTGCGATTTGTCCTCTGAACTCTTCAGCCATCCCCAGCACGCACATGGACATGCCGTACTTCGCCATTGTGTATGCTAAAACAACAAACAGACAAATAAACAGAACGATTATCACTGCACAGGTGCATGATGGGATGCTGGCTGGTCCGTTGCTATGGTTACCTGTGTGGTTTTTGAACCAGACGGGGTTGAGGTTGAGTGGAGGCGACAAGTTCAGGATGTGAGGACTGCGACTCTTCAGCAGGTGAGGGAGAACGAGTTTGGACCTGAAAAACACAAACGCTCCTTGACTAAGGCTCGTGTCCTGAAACTCGTTAACTGACGTTTGCTACCTGAGACTCGTTCCCTCAGGCTAGTTAACTTAAACTCGTTAACTGAAACTCTTCACCTGCAATAAAAAACTAGTAAAGTTTAACTTCAGCTTCTGTGTGTGTGTGTGTGTGTGTGAGAGAATGTGTTTCTGTGTATGTGTGAGTGCGTCTGTGTGTGTGTGTGTGTGTGTGAGAGAATGTGTTTCTGTGTGTGTGTGTGTGTGTGTGTGTGTGTGTGTGTGTGTGTGTGTGTGTGTGTGTGTGAGAGAATGTGTTTCTGTGTGTGTGTGAGTGCGTATGTGTGTTTGTGTGTGTGAATGTGTGTGTGTGTGCGTACGTCAGGTAGGTCCCCCTCAGGTTGATTCCCAGCATCAGGTCGACCTTCTTCATTGGCGTCTCCAAAGTTCCCGTCAGACTGATGGCACTGGCATTGTTAATCAGGATGTCGATTCCTACCAATCAGAAACAAGCTCTGTTATGATGTCATCGAGAGTTTTGGGGTCGTAGGTTATCCTGGTCTGTTAGGCCTCAAGTCAGTGGCCGTTTCAGAATAGCCACAGTTCAGTACGTACTATTCAGTATGGAGTTTCAGTATACTGAAGTCTCGTGGTCATTCAATGGTCATTTTTTGGGTCCACCTCAGTATACTGAACATTTCAGTATGGATACTAACTTCCAGGTTTCATGCAGTATGGATCAGATGCATCCTTTCAGGAAATGAATTGTATTTTAACTCCCACAATGCAGTGCTAAGTTAAACATAAATCGTCACTTCACGTCCGCCTCCAAATCAAAACAAACGAGCGTGGATTAATTGAATCAATTTTTAATCTAGAGTTAAAGTCCCGACTGAAATCACTACTTTTAATTAACAACAGAACATATAACAAATATCTGCATTATTATAAAACCTTTCCCCCTCTATTTAAATAATGATTTCACTATTTAAATGCGTCTTTATTGGTTTATTTTATATTCCATATATTACTGTCTTTCATTTGTACTTTCCTTTATGTACTGTATGTTATTTAGTTATTTAATCTGCCTTTTACTTGTGATATTGTTTTTTTTTACCTGACTCTATATGCGCATTACTCCTTTTGAATAAAGCTAAAAAAATAAAAATAAAAATGGGTGAATGCGGCCGGTTCGGGTAACGTAAATGACGCCGCTTCCATACTGAATGAATCAGATGAAGTAGGAACAAATATCTGTCTACTGTGCGTGCATACTGAATAGTAGGTACTAACAGTATACAGCACGCATAGTAGGTACTGACTACTGACTACTGACAGATTGAGTAGGTACTTGGCAATTCGGATGCAGCCAGGGTTTGGCTCTCTGCTCTCTTTGAACCTGGGCAGATCACCATGGTAACTGACTCTAGACTCCTCACCTGGTCAGTGATGTCATTTCAATGCATTATTACCTGGAGATGTTCTCTGTGGGAGTCACAGATCTTTAGCTGAAGGTATACGTTCATGGAACCGTAACGTTTGTAATGTTACAGAACGACGTCGTTCAGTTATAGTTTTGACACGTTTGTGTGTTACAGGTGTCAGGTGTCGTACAACGGGAAGTGAACGATGATGACAGCAGATTTGGTCATGATCTCCTGACAGGTGTGTTTTATCACAGATTCAATCGGACAAAGGATTTGACCTGAAGTGATTTCTGTGTATTTTCACGCAGTGGAAGGTTATCAGACCTGATTCAATCTGACCTCCACTCCGGTACAGGCAGAAAGCTGGAGTGCCGCAACAAAGGAGTTTATGTTGTTATTACACACGACAACACGAGATAATATGATGTACGTTTTATAAAACTGTATAAACACATCAACAAACACATATACGGTCATTGTGCTGAACCGTCAAAACAAAGTGTTTTATTCTGAAAATAAACCGGATGTTTTAATGTTGTCTGACTTCCTGTCCCGCTCGATCTGCTCTGTGGTGATGCTCCATGCTCCGGAGACTCAGCGGGGTAAATGGAGGAAGATTTTCTAATTTCTAAAATGATTTGATGCGACGAGGTAAACTTTAGAACACAGAAATGAAATCCTAAATAAACTTTGGTTTATTTTCTGCTCAGTTTAAATGAAACAGTCTGAACGTCGTCTCACCTCCAAACTTGTCCACAGCTTTCTGAACAGCTTCTCCAATCTGCTGCTCGTCACGGATATCAACAACGCAGGCCAACGCTTTCCCACCGGCTGCCTCCACTGAAACACACAAAACACACATTAAATAACCTAAACACACAGGAACACAGAGACGACATCAAACACAACAAACAAAGACAAACAGACAGAGGAAAGTAAACCGCGATGACATCACAGCCCCTGACCCGAGGAGTGTTTTTAGTGTAATGTTTGAATGAATGGAGAAGCGTCACTGAACACAGACCGGTCCTCCTTAGAATCATAATCATTAAAACGATTCAAAAAGACGTTTAAGTCATCAAACTCAGAGTCTGACTTTCCAGCAGGCAGGTCCAAAACAGATTGAACGCCCTCCCAAGCAGGCGTGAGTGAGTGTTCAGTGTTTAATAGCTAATTTACCGTCTTCTTCTTCTGTGGTCATTATTTTTGTACCTGACCCCCTCTAAGTGAAAACGCCTCCAGCTGATTCTGTTAGCGTCTCCACTTCAAACTGAAGGAGTTAAATTTAAGGAAAACACAGCTCGACAGACTCTGGTTCAGGAAGTAGATTTCTCCGTTCAAATCCTCCGTTGACATTTGACTAAATCTTTAAATCAAGAGATTGAAGCCTGTAACCATGACAACCAGCTACCACAATACTATAAAGCATTTGATTCGGCACAAAAACAGCGTTAAAAACAGAGAGGAAAGGTACCAGACTGGGTACTTACACAAAGTCAAGGAACTACACATCCCACAATACATTACAAATGATCCCTCTTCTCCTTAAATGTTACTTTAGTCGTTGTTATAATGTCTTAAGTACATTTACTGTTAGCTAACCATCTAGATAGCAAAAATATCTGTTCGAAACATTGCCATGGTAACAGCAAGCTCCACCAATCAGAGACCTCGCTGTGACATTGTGATTGTGGGTATTATAGTTATTTTCACAGATGTCGGAATAAACCATGTTGTTCTTAAAACGGTGTTGATATCAGATGAACTTGTGTCTCCTACATGAGCAGACACCATCGTTTCACACTCAGGTAGCTCGTGGTCAGTCTACCTGTGACATCATGGCTCATGATCAAATCCACTATGGAGAAAATTAACAGGATTTTTTTCTTCGGTAACCACACTGTTGAGCTCTATAAACTTTAACATTATTTTACCAAACAAACAGGAAGAAAGTTTTAGCCCATTAGCATGTTAGTCCGTTAGCTCCTCACCCTCCTGGGCGGCGGTGTAGATGGTTCCTGGTAGTTTGGGATGGGGCTCAGCGGTCTTGGCGGCAATGATGATGTTGGCTCCGTCTCTGGCGGCCTTCAGAGCTATGGCTTTACCGATCCCTCGGCTCGCTCCGGTGATAAAGAGCGTGCAGCCGGCTAACTTCCTGAAACACACAGAGACGGTTTTATTAACACATGGCGTCGTAAAAATTAAAGTATGGAACATTAAGAAAACCTTATTAGCCAACATGCTAACACAACAGGCTCACATGAAGGTCTGGCGTGCTAACAGTTTCCTCCTGCTTACAGTCTTTGTGCTAAGCTAGGCTAAGTGAAAAGTGTGTGTGTGTCAAAGGAAACCTGCTGGGTTTCTTTTTGTTTAAGTAAAATCTGCATTTTGAAGAAACAACTTTTCCACCTCTGGGCTCAAACTGCCGTCTTTCTGGTTCTTCAGCTCTCGTGTGGTCGAAGACGCCATCGTGTGAGTGAATCAAATATTTACGTTCTTTTTTATGACCCAGTTTTAAAACGAAATAAGCTGTTATTTTACTGATCCATAGTATGAAAACTTTACTGTATGTTTTATATTAAAATCTTTTTACCGACTCAGACACAGAGAGAGAATGATCTCACCCCGTGTGTGCAGATCGAGACATGAGCTAATCAGACCTATTTGGTTTTTTGAACCAGGCTGTAAACATGTTAATCTCTGCTGTAAAAACAGGCTTTTTAGAATGGGTGTGTATGTGACTTCCTGTGCTTCTGCAGCCAGCCTCTAGTGGACACTCGAGGAACTGCAGGATTTTACACTTCAGCATTATTCATTTTTCAACACTGCTGCTTGTTTTCTTACTGACACCAGTTTAAATAAGATCATGTAAAGCTGCTCCGTCGGTTTCACATCCTGAGAACGATATGGGCTCTTTAACGAAAGTCACTAAATAATAAAGTTACTTCATGAATATTTTTCCTATGTGTCATGTTTGAAAAATAGAAAGTACAATGAGAACCATTGTTAACCAAGGCAGCATGTTAGCTCCCAGGTTCCTCCTTCACTGAACTCATGTGAGAACTTCACCTACTTAATAATCTCGCTCAGAGGTCAAGAACAGAGATCAACCCTGATCTCAGGTCAGTCTCTGTTATGATCAGTTCGGCTCTTTTACTGTCTACATCTACAGCGTGTCCTCTTAATTACACTTCACTTCACTTTGATTTTAGTCAGTAAACTTCGCAGGATCAGTTTAAACACCACCAGAGTTCTCTCACAAAACTCCATAGAAGAAACAGTAACTTTACAAAAAGAACTTGCATATGGAGCACAGGGTTGAGATATCAGAACCAAACTCACTACATTTCTGTAGTAGGTAGTTCAACACATAATTCGGGCTCTTGAAGGGTCTACTTTAATGAAAGGTGTTGGCTAAAATCTCCGTTTCTGGTTCTTTGTTTTCCAGCTGGTGCGACGTGGACTCAATGAAAAGGTCCAGGAATAATTCAGAGGACTTCAGACGGGATTCTGTATTCAGCTCACAAATGCTCAACAACAAGGGTGCGAAGCAGGACAAGCGTTGACCAAACTCCGTAGAGAAAATCGTCAACTTTATACTCTTCCTGGTCAAAGGTCATAAAACAGATAAACGGGAATCAAACTTCGCACTAATAAAATAGTAAATATGTTTCGGTCACATCGGCTTCATCAGAGTTTCAAATGACAGCTGCTCGATTCAATTAAAGCTCATTTAATGCCGAGTTTTCATAAGGTTCAGTAATGACAGCCTGGAAGAGATCACATTATTTAACAGTGACTCTGTCTGAGAAGCTCACGTGCACTCACCCTGTGTTCTGCAGCATGGTGGCTCAGGTGTGGAAGGGAAAAGGTAAAGAAGCGTTCACAGTATCAAGCTGAAGAATGACAACCTGTCTTTTTCTCCACCTTTCACCCACTTCAAGATGTCAAGTCACCCGGATTTCACCTACTCTGCTCCACTTCCGGTCTGCAGGCAAAGATTCTCACGGGTCCACGAGATGTTTAACTCGTAGCTTATTACCCCAAGCGGCAACCTCCAGTGTTTGTGACAATGAAGCGATGCTGAAGTGAAAAATCCTGCAGTTCCTCGAGTGTCCGATTAAGGCTTGCTTCATAAGTCAAAGGAAAATAAAGAGAAAAAGGTAAAGGTACAAAACTGTGAACATATTTTTCTTCCAGAGTCATGGAACTCTCTGACAACAATGCAGCAGCCAGTATGTCCTCCTTCTAACTTTAGAGTCTGGTCCTGAATGATCTGGATTTGTTTGGACCAGAGAAGGTAGCCGGTTTTATGGCACCCCCACACGGCCGTTTTGGACGCCCCTCGGTTTACCAGATATGAGAGCAGTTATCAGGTCAAACCAACAGGTGTTGCAGCGATGGAAGCGGGCAAGAGAAGTGGTTCAGATAGAAGTGATTGTACTCGACCTAAAAAGCCTCTGCATGTTTCTAATAAGCTCCACGAGCAGAAACGTGCTCAAACTAGGATCAATATTGGAGATGCTTTTGAAAAATGGAGAGAGGTTAGAACACAGAAAGGTTTACAGACCGATGCAGAGCTGGATAAACACTGAAGCTTCAGTGTCCACCACATGGCAACCTGCGTGAGCATCCACTCTAGAGAGGAGGGGGGGAGACAGCTCTCTACAATGTTTAGAATTTAGACTGCAGTACACATTTTAACCCCTAGGTTTCAGAGTTAAATGTCTGCACTCTGTGATATAGAAATGTCCATTTAAAGGCTTTATATGCATTTTTTTTGATCCAGCAGATGTCGCCCTTCGGCACCAGCATGAAACCAAAACAACTCGCAGTGCATTGTTGTGTTAGCATGCTAATGCTAGCGATGCTCGTATCTTTACACTGAATGTAAATTTACCCGAAATGAGCGTGATCTAGAAACACAGTTAAGCAGTGAGTACAGTATGTTATTCTTCTTTTCTCTAGTCCCTCAATTAAACAACTTTTATTCACGAGGGGAGGAGTCAGCCGGCCATCCGGGCGATGTAAACAAACTGAAAATATGACTCTGAAAACATCACAGACAGCGGGACTTGGGTGTTACACCCATTGTAGACAGTCATGACTCAGAGTTATTTTCAGAGGATATACTTGATTTATATTATATTTAAGTGTGAAAAATCCCATATAAAGCCTTTAAGCTTAACCATGCAGTCTTGAGAAATATGTTGTTGTTTTATTTTGATTGTCTTTAAATTCTAAGTGGTCTGTTTTATTTATTTTATAAAATATTATAACATCAAAAAATGACAAAGTTGTGGCCTGTTCGTGACACTGAGTAAAAATAAAAGGTGTTAAACTTATGAGTGTTGAGCTGTTTCATGAATTTTAACCGGTTATTGTTATTTATCGATCCCTCTGTTTCTCTGATCTGAGCTATGGATCTTAGGCGTGTCTGCAAGAGCCGCCATGTTTCCTCATGACGTCACCAAACGGGAAGTGAGCTCGTTGTTCTCCACGGTTTGCTGTCTGTGTGCGGAGCTGGAGGCTCGTGGACCAGAAGAACTCTTCATCCCCTCCTCCTCCTCCTCCTCTTCCTCGCGGATCATGGACGGGTGAGCGCGGGAAATACCTCCCGAACCTTTCCCGAACATTCCCCGTTTTCCCTCCTTCCTTACTCCCTCGCGTTTCCTTGGTGACTGAACCGCACCTGCGCGTGCCTCTGGCGTCAATCCCCACCTCCTGTTTGTTGTTGTTGTTGTTTACTTGTTTACTGTCACATTACCCGCCACTGAACCCCCTTTCTCACCCTTTTCATTTTCCCGCTCCTCACGCGCTGTTTGTCGCGTGTGCTTTGCCTTTTTCTGTTTTTGTTTTGGTCCGAAGTGATACGAAGAGTGACGATTCGGCGACGCGGTTTGATTGGCGGAAATGTCGCGATAACTGAGAGTAGACAGAGAGTATAGTGTTTATATTATTAAAATACGTTTATTTTATGCTTTAATGCTCTTAAGGACATAACACTGATCAGACCGGTAACAGGGGTCTTTATGTTAATTATAGATAACATAATTAAACAAAATTTTCACATTTTATTCTTTCAGCTCATCATGTTTCCTACAAAAGTGATCATAGATGATTTAGTCACCTGAATCCAAGGTCGTGAACATGTTCATTACACCGCTACTCCTCCATTCCACCTGATTTTAAACAATACAGAGTACCAAAGCTTTCAAAACACATCTTTTTCATGAGACAGGAGAGCAGGGGCGTGTCCAGACTTTAATAACTGGGGCGGCCCACCTGGGGCACGGACTCATGGAGGGGTGGCCTGAAGTTTGTGGACACACACACACAAATAAGTGTAATTTTTTTATCCCCCACTTATTATATGTACTTATAGGAAACAAAGTTTGGCAACATATACATCTTCTCAGTTTGATTCTTTTGGGACTTGAAAACAAAGATTTGCAAAGTCACAATTTAGGTTGGCATCACATCTGGGATCCGGATCTGAGTACGCTTGACCCCAAAGTCCGGTTCATTTGATCAGTGTGAAGACAAACATACTGTGCCTGAGTCCGCTTGAAGAGGTGGTCTCAGACACGATTCATTTGTCGAGTACGGTCAGGCTCAAACAAGGAAGTGAACTGCTATATGACGTAATCTTAAAGGAAGAATATGCAACTTTTTGATCCAGTAGATGTCGCACTTGAGCACCAGCATAAAACCAAAACAACTCGTGCTGCATTGCTGTGTTAGCATGCTAATGCTAGAGATCTTTATTATGCTCGTATCTTCACACTGCATGTAAATTTACCCGAAATGACCGTGATCTAGAAACGCTTAGGTGACATTCAAATAAGCAGTACAGTATGTTATTCTTAACATCAGCTGATTTTCTGTCTGAACACGCCTCAGTATCAAACTCTGTGTTTGTGTTTCTGCAGAAATCAGAGTTCACGTCCTCTTTCAGCGGCTCGGAGAATATGAGCACGTCCAACCTGTCCACAGGTGAGCCCCGTCGCTCTGTCCCGAGCTCCACAGTCAGTATCTGTGTTTATGTGTACAACACTCCTTCAATCAGGTTATAGTCATTGTTGGATTCAAGCGTCACCGTTTACATGTGGCCAAATAAAACGATCCGATTAAGACGTGGATCAAACATTTCATCAGAATAAAATCCTTCTGACACGCTCGGAGCTTCCTGTCCGTCTAATCTCCCTGAAACAGTAGAAGAAGAATGTGACTGATATTTGTTCTTCGTGTTTCTGTCAGTCAAGTTTTTCTCATCGCACTGAGATTTATTTCCATCAGAAGTCAAACACTCCCTCAGCTGTGGGCGGAGCCAGAGTGTGAGTGTGGAGGGAGCAGGATCTTCAGACATGCTCAGTGAGAATAGTTTCACCTAAAGCAGGGCGAAGTGATCGGACCAGGCGTGTACATTATATATATCTGAAAGACGATCGGCATAAACCACCACAAGACGGATTTCTGTCTGAATGAGCCGGATCAGATCGGTCTCTTTCGACTGACGTGTTCACACGAAGAATTTTTATTCAGATTTTTAGTGTGAACACAGCTGGTGACAAAGCTCGCTACGATACCTGGATGTTAAACTTTATGGTATTTTAACAATACCTGTTTGATAAAACAGCTACAGAAACAGAACTCCTGAGCCCACTATATCTGCAACTTTCTTGTTTTTAATAATTAAACACTGCCCTCAAACTCCTGCACATGGACTTAATAGCACATTGTGTGGACAGCTTTTGTACATGTGTGAGGAGCTGGAGAGGAACGAGGTTGCTCTCTCCCTTTTGGTGAAAAATGTGACTGCAGATCTGAAGTTTTTAAAATCGTATCAATCTTAAAATAACACAGATTCTCCATCACCAAACAATTTGAATACCTTGCCCTGAAGCTTGAATTCTCCCATGGCCTATCTCTCACAATTATAGGTTGTTATAGACCTCCCTCTGCCTCCCCTGAAGCCCTAGCCTCTCTTGCATCTTGCATGACCGGGTTTAATTCCAGTGAGCTTCTTTTGGTTGGTGATTTAAATCTTGACTGGTTGACTGCCTCGTCTGATAATCTAAAAGTTATCTGTGACTCACTAAATTTAACTCAGTTGATCAGTTCCTCAACTTGGCCCAATACTAAAAACCCATCAAAATCTTCCTTACTTGACCTTATGTTAACAAACGCTCCCCACAAGTACACGGATACAGGTGTGTTTGCAAATGACCTGAGTGATCATTGTACCATTGCAGCTACAAGAAACTCCAAGCTTCCAAAGTCAAAGCCCAATATTATATGCAAAAGAGATGTTAAAAACTTTTGCATCTCCGCTTTTATGTACGATTTAGCTGCCTTTGAGTGGAGTAGAGTTGCTCTATTTGATGATGTAGAGCTGGCTCTTTAATACTTTTATGATGAATTCTGACGTATTGTCAATAAACATGCTCCTTTTCGAAAATTTAGGGTAAAGGGCCAGAAAAATCCCTGGTTTTCCTCTGAAATTGGAAACCTCATCAAAGAGAGAGACATTGCTTGGGCCAGGGCTCGGAAAACAAAGCTTATAAATAAATGTCCTTCCCTTATTAAGAGTGCTAAGTCTGACTTCTACTTACATGAATCCATAAAAAATATAAATGGCCCTAAAAAGATTTGGCAAGTCATAAAAACTTCTTCAAATCATGTGACAACTAATGACTTACCAAGTTCTTTAATTACTCAATCTGGTACACTGTCTGATAAGACAGACATACTAAATTGTTTTAATGATCATTTTATTTCAGCTGGATCCTTGTTTGAGTCACTAACCCCTGAACTGACAAATGCTGGTCTGGCTAGTGTTAACACACCCTTGACTCCGCAGGCTGTGAGTGGACCCATCACTTGCTTGTTTGAGTTTACGTCTGTATCTGTCACTGAGGTAAACAATGCACTAAAGAGGCTGGACACAAGTAAAGCAGCAGGACCTGATAAAATTGGCTGCTGATTTTATTGCTGAGCCTCTCTCACATATTTTTAACCTGAGTCTTACCAGCAACAAAATCTGGAAGTCTGCCTTTGTTCTCTCCCTGTTAAAAAGGGGGTGAACCCACAAATGTAAATAACTATAGACTAATTTCTAAATTGTGTATTTTAGCTAAAATGTTTGAGAGGATCATCAGTGACCAACTAAAGGAATTTTTAGAATCAAATGATATTTTATCTCCTCTCCAATCTGGCTTTACAAAACAGCACAGCACTGTTACAGCTGGGCTGAAGGTCCTAAATGATTTAATTGAAGCTCTGGACAGCAAAAGATATTGTGTCGCTCTTTTTATTGATCTTTCAAAAGCATTTGACACAGTAGACCACAACCTGCTGATTCAAGCCTTACATCACACTGGCTTATCTAAACATGCAGCTGCCTGGTTTGCCAACTATCTATCCAACAGAACACAATGTGTTCAGGTGGCTGGAACTACCTCTTCTTTTCTGGACATTACTAAAGGGGTGCCCCAAGGTTCAGTGCTGGGACCCATTTTATTTTCAATCTATATAAACAGTCTCTGTAATAACTTGTCAAATGCAATGTATAATTTTTATGCAGACGACACCATTATTTATTGCTGTTCAACCTCACTCACCCAGGCTTTTGAGTTTTTACAAGCTGCTTTTAATGTTATCCAGTCTCGTTTATATGATCTTAAATTGGTTTTAAACACAGATAAAACAGATAAGAAGCTTTCATTTAAAGCTCATCAATAATCTGGTCACTAAACTTCGCATGAAGCTTGGGTTCTTTTTTAGAAATAGAACCTGCTTCTCTCTCAGGGTCAGAAAGAAATTAGTGACAGCGACCTTCTTGCCGATTCTTGATTATGGGGACCTGCTTTATTTGAGTGAGTCATACAAATGTCTGAAGTCCTTGGACACTATTTTTCATTCGGCACTGAGATTTGTCACTGACTGTAGTCGTCTCACCCACCATTTTGAATTGTATTTAAAATAAAGGTTAATAATAAATTGTACTGAGAAGTTTTGAAGTCGCCTTTTCTGTCCCTTCACAGTGGATGGCACTGATAGGCTGTGTGTTTCTGAGCGCGCTCAGTGTGTCCCATCTCGGGTTCTTCACTTGCGTCAGCTTCCGCCTGACGTCTCTGAACAGGAAGTGCTAGCTCTGGCGCTTCCTTTCGGCCGAGTTAGTAAGCTGATAACGTTAAAGGCCAAAAACCAGGTAACTGTTTTCAGGCTAATAGCTAACTGCTAAGAGCTAACGGCTAACTGCTAACACACAGACACCACATGATGAAATCACCTTCAGTTCATCACTGTTATAACAGTTATTTTTTGTGTTAAATATATAAAATGTTAAATATTGTTTTCAGGCATTTGTAGAAATGGCGTCGGATGAAGCTTCTGTTGCCATGGTGAACTACTACACTTCGGCCCCACCCACCGTCAGGAACCAGCCAATCTTCATTCAGTACTCAAACCACCGCGAGCTCAAGACCGACAATCTGACCAATCAGGTGAGGAGCAGCAGCAGCTGCCCCGCCCACATCATAATTTTGTTAATCAACATTTTTTATTGAAAATAAAATCCTTTAATTCTTAACGTATTAAAATATTTCTTTACCTGTCATTGTGCATTTAATGAAGTCAGCTTGGTTTGTTTGTTGACAGAGGGTGGCGATGCAGGCCATCAGTGCAGCAGCATTGCATCCTGGGAATATGGCATCAGGAGGAGAGGGGCGGGGCTTAATTTTTGGTCAGAGTCCCGTCCTGAGAATCATCGTTGAGAATCTATTTTACCCGGTGACCCTGGAGGTCCTGCAGCAGGTCGCTCATATTTACATTCTTTATTGTTGTGTTCTAGATCTTTTTTGTTTTATTTACATGTTTACGATACATGAGACCTCAAAACCACATCACACATCGTGACCATCTACTATATAGAAGGCAGACTCACCGATGCTCCACCTGCATGTCGACAGCAGCCACAATCTACACATCTGTCAGACCACCACGGCAGCCACAATCTACACATCTGTCAGACCACCACAGCGAATAACTGTGTGTCATCGTTGTGTTATAGTTCTGTGTGTTTCTCTGTGTTGTCGTTTCAGATCTTCAGTAAGTTCGGCTCTGTGTTAAAAATCATCACGTTCACCAAAAACAATCAGTTCCAGGCTCTGCTACAGTTCAGCGATGCCGTGCACGCTCATCACGCCAAGGCTGTGAGTAACTGCACGCGCACACACACACACATATACTGTCTCACTGGTTTACTTTAATGGTCAAGTATCAAGGAGCTGTCTTAATATCACAAAGACATTGGCAACATTTTGAGAAGTGGGCGGAGCTGGCAAGGAGCGAGCAGTGTGCAGGAGTTTGTATTTCTCTGGTAATTAAATTACCCAGCTCCAGTCCAGACTCTGTGCTGAAGCTGTGAACCAATCAAACGTCAGCTGTGTCTTCATGTCTTTCAGTCTCTGGAGGGTCAAAACATCTATAACGGCTGCTGCACGCTGAGGATCGACTTCTCCAAACTGAGCGCGCTCAACGTGAAGTACAACAACGACAAGAGCCGAGACTTCACCCGCACCGACCTCCCCACGGGAGAGCTCGACCCCGCCGCAGCGTTCGGTGAGAGTGGCCAGTGCTAATGCTAATGCTAACACCTTTCAGTGTTACTGAACTGCTGTAAGGTAGGGGCGTCTAAATAACTGTGTGTGTGTGTGTGTGTGTGTGTGTGTGTGTGTGTGTGTGTGTGTGTGTGTGTGTGTGTGTGTGTGTGTGTGTGTGTGTGTGTGTGTGTGTGTGTGTGTGTGTGTGTGTGTGTGTGTGTGTGTGTGTGTGTGTGTGTGTGTGTGTGTGTGTGTGTTACAGGTGTAGCTCTGCCTCCGTACGGAGCCGCAGCGTTCCCACCCACCTTCCACCAACACACAGGTGACACCAACAAACCAGAGACACATTAACACACACTTCATTCGTCGCTGTCTCTGTTGTTAATAAAGTTTTCTCTCTCAGGTCTGGCGATGGCGCCCGTCCACGGCTCGTTGGTGTCTCCTCCTCGTGTCTCCCTGCAGGTGGCGCCTCCCGGTGTCCACTCTGTGCTGCTGGTGTCCAACCTGAACCCAGAGGTCAGAGTTCACACACACACACACACACACACACACACACACACACACACACACACACACACACACACAGTAGCCGACCAATCAGAGCACGGCTCTTTGACCTAACTTGGTTTGTCTCTGCAGAGCGTGTCTCCTCATGGCCTCTTCATCCTGTTCGGTGAGAATCTTGGATTATTTACAAACTTTAACTCTTAAATCTGGCGTCAGAGAATCAAACGATGAATAAAGACGATAAGATCAATAATTAAAAAAATGTGTGTGTGTGTGTGTGTGTGTGTGTGTGTGTGTGTGTGTGTGTGTTTCCAGGTGTTTACGGGGACGTTCAGCGGGTGAAGATTCTCTTCAATAAGAAGGAGAACGCTCTCGTTCAGATGAGCGATGCCACTCAGGCTCAACTTGGTGTGACACGTTTTCATGCTTTTATTGTGAAATCTTTACTCCAACTGTGTGTCAGAGAAACAATAAGAGACTTTTATTTTTAAAATCTAAAACAGAAGTGAATGTTTGAACAGCAGATTCACGATGACTTGACAGAGATTTATCTTGTTGTTTTTTTACAGCGATGAGTCACCTGAACGGCCAGCGTCTCCATGGTAACGTGATCAGGGTGATGCTGTCCAAACACCCCGTGGTGCAGCTACCCCGCGGGGGGGCGGGGCAAGAAGAGCAGGTGCTGACCCGAGACTTCTCAGGCTCCGCCCTCCACCGCTTCAAAAAACCCGGATCCAAAAACTTTAACAACATCTTCCCTCCATCCGCGACACTTCACCTCTCCAACATCCCGTAAGATTCACCTGACCCGCCGTCCACGCCAGCCGCCTCCACGTTTTTCATTTCTTCTCATTTGGATTAATTCTAATATGTCTGTTTTCTCCTCGCAGCTCGTCGGTCAGCGAGGACGTGTTGAAGGATTTATTTTGCTCCAGTGGATTCACAGTGAAAGCCTTCAAGTTTTTCCAGTGAGTAACACTAAACCTATGACTATCAAAAAGAAACCGAGTCACTGACCGAATTACAGACAGTCACTGACCGAGTCCCAGACTCACTGACCGACAGAGTCTTTGACTGATTCACTGACTGAGTTACTGAGTCACTAACCGAGTCACTGACTCCTCCCTTACAGGAAGGACAGGAAGATGGCTCTGATCCAGCTCGCATCTGTAGAGGAAGCCATTGAGGCTCTGATTGCCCTGCACGACCACCAACTTGACCACAACCAGCACCTCCGAGTCTCTTTCTCCAAGTCCACCATCTGACCCCCAGTCCTCTGAAGAGTCCACCAACTGACCCCATTCCTTCTCCCAAGTTCTTCATCTGGCCCCGAGTCCTCCTCCAAGTAGACCATCTGACCCCGAGTCCTACTCCAAGTGGACCACCTGACCCAAAGTCCTTTTTCAAGTCTGACATCAGACGCCGGTCCTCTACCGAATTCATCATTTGACCCCAAGTAATCAAGGTACCTTTCCCAAGTCCACCATCTGACCCTGAGTCCTTCTCTAAGTCCACTATCTGACCCGAGTCCTTCTGAGTCCAGGTCCAGTGGGAACAAACGGACCAATGGGAGCGCTCTCCATGCCTATGAACTCTCTGACATCACAGTGACGGATGATGACACTCAGCGTGGGGGGCGTTTCCTTGGCGACACAGGTTACAGAGCACATTCCTGAGCTGACCCGGTGGTGCATTGTGGGTAGTGGAGTCCAGCAGGGAGTTAAAGTGAAGTGAACTTTTTCTGTTACAGAACGGGAAGCAGAAAAAAACCTTTTTCACATTTTCAGAACTTTTCAAGCAATTTTTTTTTTTTTCTTGACGTTTTTAAAGAGACGCGGCGTGGAGTGACATTCTGAAAACTCTGAAGTTTTTTTATTTTCACAAAGAAAACAATTATCAGATTTCTTTTAACTGTTTTTATTTAAACAGCGTTTTTCACAAACGTTAGAAAAACAAACGTGTGAATCATTTTAAAATATTGTTGATTTTTATGTGGTTATTCTTTTATTCAGAACGTTTTCGAACCTCAGCGACGTCGACGTGCCTTCGCCATCGGCACCTCCTCCTGCTGTCTGTCGGACTGAAGTCTTTTTATTTCTTTTTCATGAGCTGTTGTTGAATTTTCTGTTTCTGCTAAACTCTTTCTGTGCCTTATTTTTCTGGATTCTTCTGCCGGTGGTTTCTCGGTTTGTTGGTTATTTAATCATGTATGTATTTATACTGTACAAACACACAGTGATGTTAAGCCCCGCCCCTACCTGAACGTATGTGTGTGTGTGCGTGTGTGTGTGTGTGTGTGTGTGTGTGTGCGTGTGTGTGTGCGTGCGTGCGTGCGTGCGTGCGCGTGCGTGCGTGCGTGCGCGCGCGCTGTGATTACTTTTTCTTATTCCAATCAAACATGTTTTTTTTTTCATTTAAAATAACTTTAAATTTTGGTCTGATGTTTTGTTTTAAAAGAGGAAGTAAGCCACTAAAAACAGGAAGTCTGCCTTCTGACCTCTGACCTTCTGTTTGAATCGTGCAGAGCGTAAACAGGGCTTGTTGATTAATTTATTCTTAAGAGTTAAGACGTGAAGAAAACTCGTGTTTGACCCTTCTAGGCATCCGTAGAAAACAAAAACAAATTATTTGATGCATTTTTTTCTCTAAATTATTTAAAACATCAAAACATTTGATCAGGTTGACCTGACGTCAGGGCTCAGTCTTCAAGTCTTGGTTCTTTAAAAAGTGGGCGGGTTCAGACAAAACCAAAGTTTTTGTGCCTTTTAATTGGACCAATTCCTTCTTCAATATGACATCACTTCCTGTTTAAAAGGCTTTCCGAATGTTGTTTACTTGTTGCAGGATTTGAGAGCATCTCCTCGTTCTGAACGTGAAACATTGGATGTTTTTACGTCTTTCAATGTTTAAAGGAACAAAAGTTAATCTTGAAGTCGACCTGTTCTGATCTCCGCTTTAAACTCACATCGAGCGTCACAAAATGGATGCTCAAACTGAGGGCGCACTCACACTCGCCAGCTCCCTTACGAAACATGACCCCCCCCCCCTGACCTGCACTCACACTGCTCCAGGACTAACCGGGTCTGAGCGTGTAGCGCTGCCAGGACGTTTGCTTTATTATTTACACTTTTTGAGCACTTCAAGAGAGACGATGAAAACCAACGCACTCAGGAATAGTTCTGATGGTTCGATTGATTCACAGCGTGCACAGAGTGAAACTCCACCTTAACTTTTCTGTCCACTAGCGGCCGCAGCCTGTATGATAGCAGCACGGTGGATTAGCTCTGGTCCAGGTTCTGGTCCAGAACATGACGAACTCTTCACAGACTTTGGGGCGAATTCCGAGTCGTTCTGTTCAGTGACGTCCCACTAACACTCTGGGATTTCTGGATAATGGACGCAGGGATCAATTATACTTCATGTCCACGTTGTGTTCCCGTGCTCGTGAGCGACCATACCGTGTACCAAGCACTGCCATCAGTGCTCGAGCCCTCGCACTCCACAGACGAACTTGACTATGGGGGTCAAACAGGCTTGGGCACGTTACGGCTTGTCTAGTGTGAGTGCGCCCTGAAGGTAAACGTACATCAAGTTATCCCAGGATGAATCTGCAGAGGGCGCTAAACGCCTTGTTCTGCTAATCACGCCCCAGACGGCTTCAAGCCTCTCCGCAGGGCGCTGAAACCTCTTAGAGGACGCTCTCCTCCCCTCTCTACAAGGAACACGTTGAGTAACGATTACTCAAATACCCGAGATGGTTACTTTTTAACACAAAGTGTTAAACAAAGTCAAAGACTTTGACGACCTCTGATGACCTCCTGTATGATGCTGACCTGTTATGTGTTAAAGGAACTCCTTCTGATTGGTCAGCTCTCTGGAAGCCTCTAAGAGGGGCAGAACGCTGCAGGGCTGCCAAGGGAGGGCTGCTCTCCATAGCTGGGTAACACGTGAACATATTAACGTTACATGTTTTATTTAAAGTCACATTCACTCTGAACGTTTGTTTCATTTGAACGATTTGACTCTAAAAGACCGACGTGAGAAATATTTGAACTCTTTCTGGAGTTTTATGGAAACATTAAAATTTTAATGTTTTAATTTATTTCAGATTCATGTTGAAAGTTTTTTATTCTTTTCGATCTGAATGTATCGTTTAGTTTTTGATGCTGATGAATGTAAACTTGTGGTGCATTGTGGGAGCAGCTGGGACCTTTAATATTATAATCGTCATGAATATTTTTCATATTGTATCAGTGCATGAAGGGGTCTGTTTGGTAACTTTTATTCTTAAAGTGTGACAGGAAGTTGTAGCATGACTCACTGAATAAATTAATCACTTTACAACCAATCACTGTGCTCAGTTTCTACAAGCCCCACCCACCGTCCTTCCTCTCAGCGAATCAGAGACTCTGACATTTTCTACAAACAGACTCGGTTTGAAAGGATAAAACTTTATTGTTCCTGTGCGGACACAATCCTTAGCTGTGATTGGTCGGTTCGCAGACTACAGCAGATAAACGGCATTAAAAAAACAAAACGAATCCTACAGATCTTATTGGACGACGGAGACAGGGGCTCGTCCGACTCAGCGCTGATGTCATCAACCAAACCTCCTGAAGCTATGCTAACAGCTAAAGGCTAACAGTAGAGCAACACAGCTTAAAAAACACGAAACACATGGATACACACACTCGCGCACACACACACACACACTGTACAGCGTTCAGACTAAACAACAAAATGTTCAGAAATGTGGGTTATTGTTTTTTTTTTTGGTCCTGTGATTGATTGATTGTTTGGTGAAATGTTTGGACCATTAAACGTCAGAATACTAATTTGTTCAGTGCTTGCTGTGCTGACGGCGGGACGATAAAAAGGAATATATAAAACAGTTTGACAAAGATTCTCCGATCTGATTGGCAGATTTATTTTTTCACAGTTTGTTTGGAAACTCAACGTTCGAATGCTTTTATTTTGAAGGGACAAGAAAGTTCATGAAGTTTTATTTTTTAAATATTATGAAAATATCCTTCAAAATAAAATGACAAAGGGAAGATGATTGATGTTTGTTTTTAAATCAGAAGAGTTTTTTTTATTCAGGGATGATGTTTTTACCGTTCAGATTTTCTAAAATTTAATTTAATAAAATCCTGAAATCGGACACCGCCTCTGGATTTTTAAAACTCAAAAATATTTCTGAAAAAGTTATTAAATTAACTTAAAAAACGTCACTTTATCTGACACATTTTAAAACCATCGGCGTGACTTGAGAGTCTTTCAATGTTAATGAGGCAAGGTCGTGGCCGTCACGTAAACGTTTGTCCGACTCGTCGCCACTCTTCACGTTTCATCCGATTATTATTTCATATTTTTAAATCATATTTATGTCCATAAAAAAAAAAAAAACTTCACAAACTTCAAACATTAACATTGAGGCGACAGCCAATCAGGAGAGAGGAGTTTGACTCCTCCCTCCTGATTGGTTGATTGGATTTCTCTGGCAGCCGGGTGATGAACTGATCAAAGATCAGACGATTCAGTGCGATGCATCACTCCCTCACATTTTTTCTCTTGTTTATTTTTTTCCTCTTCTTCCCTGCACTCTCATTGGCTTGTTCTGGCATCATTTAGTTTTAGCACCAAAAGGAACATAAATAGTTACACACACATGTACACACACACACACATGTACACACACACACACACACACACACACACACACACACACTCTTCAGTATTCCTCAAAAAACAGGAACAAACATCAGTCTCTCTCTCTCTCTCTCTCTCTCTCTCCTCTATCTCTCATGAGGAGGAGGAGGAGGAGGTGGAGGGGCAGCAGGTTGCCATGGTAACTAGACGTCGAGGATCTCCTCGGCGGTGCCTCCGCAGCGCAGACGGTAGCGTCCGGTCCTCCAGCTGATGGTGGGGTCCCACAGAGCGGAGAGGAAGATCTGCACCGCCATCGATTCCCTGATGAACCACGCCACGGCGAAGTCCAGCTTCGAGAAACAGAGGGGTCCGCCCTGCACGATGATGTCATCGATCAGTAACCAATGAGACACAGAGCCACAAAAACCTGCTGTTCACCCGTGTGAGGATTTACAGGCCTGCTTGCTGATTACAGTGTAAGCTAACATTATTTTTTAGGGTAAAATGGGTCGTCATGACAACAGATTTTTTAACTTTGATATGATTCTAGTAAAAATCAGACGATATCGAAAACCCGAAATAGAAGTCCTTCATTTATTATTTTGATGATCAAAATTTGCAGGCAATTTTCTGCACACGGACTAAAATTGCACAAAAACTTTTTCAACTTTTATTAAAGTGGGAGGAGCTCTTTGTTCTTATTATTTTGAATCAGAGAGATAACAACATATATTTAGATTTATTCTTTTACTGCAGCGGGATGAGTTACCTGCACTCCGGTCAGCTGGATGTAGTCAAATATAAACCAGGCCAAACAGTGACACATGAAGAAGACCATCATGTCCCACCTGTAACACACACACACACACACACACACACACACACACACACACACACACACACACACACACACACACACACACACACACACACACACACACACACACACACACACACACACACACACACACACACACACACACACACACACACACACACACACACACACACACACACACACACACACACACACCGTCAGAAAGGCATATACAGGCCACAGCGCACTGAAATCAGGATATGATGTTTACATGCACAAACACAAAACAGGATACTTAAAAAATGTAAAGTGTACCTGAACACATAATGAGCGGCCCAGCCAATGATGAGGCTGGCAAGGAAGCACTCGGACACAGGCTCCAGCACCGTGCCCGGCAGCATGTTTATTCTCAGCTTCGTCCACCTGCCAAAACAAAAACAGTTTAGAAACATTTTAACACATGTGTCACTTTAAGAAACATCTATGATGAGTGTGTGTCACTTTAAGAAACATCTATGACGCTTAATTTAGACACTTGTGATATTTGTAGAGATGATGACATCACAGATAATTTACTTTAAAAACAAAACGTAAATGTGACTAATTAGATTAAAATGATTGTAGACAGAAGGAATTATACTAAAAGAGAAACAGCCAATTAGATAAAGAGTTGAGAGATCACCTGATCATGCGGGACTGAAATTGGCCAATAGAGTACGACCCCGAATTCTGCATCGCCACCTGTGTCGCCATGGAGAACTTCCATCCTCTAAGGAGACAAACCATCACATTTCAATCAATTTACGTTTCTTATGTTTAAACCAGCAGCAGCGAACATGCTAACCTGTCAACTTTAGCTTTAGCCATGAAGTTACCCTTTGCAAATGCTAACCTGTCAGCTTTAGCGTTAACCTTGAAGTTACCCTTTGCAAATGCTAAAATGCTAACCTGTCAGCTTTAGCTTTAGCCATGAAGTTACCCTTTGCAGATGCTAAAATGCTAACTTGTCAGCTTTAGTTTTAGCCATGAAGTTACCCTTTACTAATGCTAAAATGCTAACCTGTCAGCGATTGCTTTAGCCATGAAATAATCCTCTGCGATGTACTGAGCGAAGGCGACCAACCCTCCAGCTTGATCCAACACATCCTTTCTCATCAGACATGACATCCCTGTCACACACTTTATCCCCGTCACATTAGCCGAAATGTATGAGCGAGGGTGGGACGTCCCAAAATACACCTAAAAACAAGTTAGAATTAGCATCTGTTAGCATCAAAAGAGCTTAAAAAAAGAATAGCATTTTATAGGCCTGATTTAACGTGGCCTTAGCATTGGTTACCTGCTCGAGCGTGGCAGCAAAGCCTTGGCGGTCGGCAACATATGGCAACCCATGGACCAATCCCACCTTCTCCGTCATCTGATTGGTCATATCTGTCAGGGTGTCTGGTTTCACTGGGATACGCACACACAGAGGTAGCATTAGCGATGATGTCGTATGTGTATGAGAGTCTTAAGCTTGTGGTTAAATGTAGGTGTACTGACCTCTGATGCCGCTGTCACAGATCCAGACCAGGCCATATTTGGCGCCTTCGTACCCCGGCATCAGGTTGTTGATCTTAGGGTTGATTCCAACTTTCTTGCCCCCTGAGTATCAAAGATCAACACATTTTTGCTGTGGTATAAAACAGGTAATGTAAATCGTTTTATTTTTACCAGAATGGTAGCTGAGTTTAAAATTATGATATTGTGACATCGTTTTTCTCACCGATGAATAATCGAGCGTCTACGTTGGGATATTTGCCCAACAACTTTTTACAGACGTCAACAGCTGGATCATCTTGATCCTGAACGCACAGCAGGATCTCATACTGCAAAGCAAACAGAAGACATGTTTCAGGGAGCCCACTCTTATTGGTTAGTTGGTGGTGTTATTTGGATGGCTGTAAGGAGCAGTGTGTGGTAGTTGAATGGTAATCAGTAGTAAGATGGGTGTAATGAGCAGTTCATCACTGGTCTAGGGTTATTGGATGGAAGTTTGGACAGTCACATGGTGAGTTGATTATATTGATTGGCAACCGGATGGCAGTCTGAACCGTCAGCTAGTACACTGGGTCACTTTGGAGGCTAGTTGGGGAAGTTGAAAGTTGGTCAGGGACAGAAAAAGTCCCTGTCCTGGGCAATAAAGGGATAGTGTAGGCAGTCAAATGGCAGTCAGCAGAATACAAATGGCAGTGACGGCAATGAGATTAAAGAAAGTTCACAGTTGGATGGTAGTGAAGGGCAATCACAGGGTAAAGTAATAGTAGATCAAGATGTAAGATAATACCGCAGGGCAATCTGAAGAAGGTTGGGGCAAATGGACAGTGTGAGTGAGTAATGAAAGAACTCTCTAGGGTGGTTAAGATGATAGTCTAAAGCAAAGAAGACTGGGACATGATGGGTGGTAGTTTGGACTGTCAGAAGCAGAAGAGCCACTCTGATGGTAGTTGGGTACAGTCACATAAAAGTTCAGGATGGTAGTTCAGGGAAGTCTGGTGGTGGTTGGAAGGATGGCTGGGGCAGTAAAATGTTTTCATGGGCCAACCGGTGATAACAAGGCAGACAGATGTCCTGGTCAGCTGGGCATATGGGCTCTGGGATGGCAGTGGGGGCGTTAAAATGTTGGTCTGGTTACAGTTAAGGGTAATCGAATGGCAAATAAATGGCAGTCAGAGATAAGGTGAAAGTCAAGTCAAACGTGAATCAGGGACAGACCAATCACTATCTTTGGCAGTTGAGTGGGTGGTAGTTGTAGTCAGAGAAGACAATAATGTTAGTCAAGAGGGTATGATGGCAGCAGGTTCAGTAAAACTGAACTTCCCCTCAGGCAGTATTTATGATTCTGGGCAGTTATGGTGGTGTTGAGGGGTGTGAGGGGGCAGTTATGGTGGTGTTGAGGGGTGATAGGGGGCAGTTATGGTGGTGTTGAGGGGTGTGAGGGGGCAGTTATGGTGGTGTTGAGGGGTGAGAGGGGGCAGTTATGGTGGTGTTGAGGGGTGTGAGGGGGCAGTTATGGTGGTGTTGAGGGGTGTGAGGGGGCAGTTATGGTGGTGTTGAGGGGTGTGAGGGGGCAGTTATGGTGGTGTTGAGGGGTGTGAGGGGGCAGTTATGGTGGTGTTGAGGGGTGTGAGGGGGCAGTTATGGTGGTGTTGAGGGGTGTGAGGGGGCAGTTATGGTGGTGTTGAGGGGTGGTTATGTGGGGGCAGTTAGTGTCACCTTGGGGTAATCCAGAGTGAAAAACGTCTCCAGGTTGGAGATGAGGTTTGGGTCTACGCCCTTCAGAGGCTTCAGCAGAGAAACTCCTGCGAGCTGCATGAACGGCTGTTTGACCTCCGACCTTTTCTTGTGGAGGTGGAGACGCCTGAGACGGACACAGAGGTCAGAGGTCAGCGGCAGTTACATTAGGACAACACCAAACATTGTGATAAAGAGCAGCATCTGAAGACTGATTGAAAAAGGTTGAGGACTGTTGGTTCAAACAGCAAACGGACAGTAATAATGTCTTATTATGATGTCACAGCAGTGTGTTTGTTTATGAACAATAAAGTCATTCTTTAATAAAGGGAAGATTAAGATTTATCACGTGTAGGTTTAGTTCGGAGTCAGACTAATCATTCTTATCCTGAAGTATCGCCTACTTCTCTGGTTGGCTACGGTCCTGCAGCAGTTTTGCATCGATGCAATGAAACATTTTGATGGTTATCTGGTCGTTCATTAAAGTTAACTTAATTTAAACATTCAAACATAACAATCCCAGCTTTGCCTTAAAGGCTTCACTTCCTGCTCATCATAAGACCCGGCTTATCCTTAGACCACGAGCGTTAAGAGGGAATCCGAAAGGACCAATCAGTGAGATGTGTAGTGAGTGAAATGATAAAGTGATCTTACTATATGATCAGACATTAAGGAAACATGTTATGTTGAAGTGCTGGCTTCTCTGACAACAATGCAGCAGCCAGTATGTCCTCCTTCTAACTTTAGATTCTGGTCCTGAATGATCTGGATTTGTCTGGACCAGAGAAGGTAGGCGGTTTTAAGGCACCCCCACACGGCCGTTTTGGACGCCCCTCGGTTTGCCAGATATGAGAGCAGTTATCAGGTCAAACCAACAGGTGTTGCAGCGGGTAAGAGAAGTGGTTCAGATAGAAGTGATTGTATCCGACCTAAAAAGCCTCTGCATGTTTCTAATAAGCTCCACGAGCAGAAACGTGCTCAAACTAGGATCAATATTGGAGATGCTTTTGAAAAATGTAGAGAGGTGAGAACACAAAAAGGTTTACAGACCGATGCAGAGCTGGATAAACACTGAAGTGTGTCCACCACATGGTGACCTGTGTGAGCATGGACTCTAGAGAGGAGGGAGGGAGACAGCTCTCTACAATGTTTAGAATTTAGACTGCAGTACCCATTTTAAACACTAGGGGTCAGAGTTACATACTGCTCCTTTAATATCTCAGCCTTTACTTATTTATTATGATACTGATGTAGAAAATAACTCCCAGCAAAGGCCCAAACTATTGGACAACAATTAAAAACTATTAAAGTACTTTGTTGTTTGATGTAAACTTCCCTCCAGTTTCTTAAATGTGAGAATTTGCTGATTTTCTTAATTTCTGAAAGACAAACGGGCGACATGTCGAGTAGAATCACCTCTTATGACCCACAATGAACATAAACAGAACGATAGAAACTATGTAATGCTCTGTGCCCTGTTCTACCAGCTGAGTGTAAGTTATTTCTGAAGTTGTGATATGAAGTCCAAACTAAATCTTACATTGAAACTAGAAATGCTCTAATTAAAGTTGTTTGGTTACCAGGAAGACACAAGGTTTGTGTTAGCTAGTAGAGTCCATACGCACAGCTGGACGTCTGTGATCACACAGACTCTCTTTGTGCTCAAAAAAGGACTCTCGACCTGCAAGACTTAACCTCTTCATGTGTTTGTTATTATTTCAATGTTCAGTCACCGACTCTCAGAAGTTAGCCCACATAAATCTGTGTCTCTTACAAAGACCTGGGAAAGTCTGAGGGTCCTTGAAAGGTCCTGGAAACTTCAGAAAATCCTTTAATCTCTTAAAGTCCCAAAGAGAGTTACATAAATGTTTTTAAACCTGGGAAACAAACGGAATATCCAGAGAAGGAGGAGAAAGACGTGACTGAATGCCCCAAAATCATATCTCTTTAATGATTTCAGGCCATATTCTCTGCTGTTCAAAGATCCAAAGGTTTGATTCAGTGAAGATCAGCCAAACTGATCTCTCTGTTGAACCTGTTTGGTGTGGCAACCTTAAACCAGACCACATGGTTATACAATACTTAAAATGTCAAACCTAGGGGAAAGAGAGAGACAGGGAAACTCCATGTTGCCCCATCACCTTTCAGCTTCCTTAACTTGTCTTCACCTGGCATCTTTCCAAAATGTGCCACTTTTAAGCTTTGATTGATGATTTATATATCTGTTAAATGATTTTGAACAATGATTCCTCTTCACTTATATCTCTTTGTTCTAATAGTAGTAATTCGTTTTTAGTATGTTTAAATCGTTGAGAGCTGGTGTTAGGAGCCAGGAGGACCAACCCTGAAACTCGTTCAAAACATTGAATTTAAGAAGATTGACTCTTTCTATATGAGAGATAGATAATGCCGAAATGATGAGCAGACTTAAAAAAAAAATTTTTTTAGCAACAAAGCCCGGCGAGATCAACAGCGCAGACCGAAACATTGTTAAATCAGCTGTTTTTTAAACGGGATTCAGCGTCAACAAGAGGAAGCAGGAAACTAATTTAAATGCCGAGGCTAACAAACCGTGACGGAACAGAGTCAGACGTGAGATCGTAATTTACATCACATCGATATAAACCTCCAGACTCGTCATAAACCGAACCAGCTGGATGATTTCATTATTAATCGATTACATTTCCCCATCAGATGAACACTTATCTCAAGCTAGCAGAGCTAACCGGCTAGCGGTTAACCAGGAAAACGCCCAACAGAGAACCGTCCAGACCCGGTTCCTCTGCTGTCACACACAGAGCCCCGCTAAAAACAACTAAACATGTTTTATTGTTAAATATTCAAATCAGTTACGAAGAAAACACGTTGAATGAATGATGCAAAAGGCAGGAAACAGACGCGGCGCACAGTTAGCATCAGTTAGCCTAGCGGGGACTTACACATAGATGATGGACATGAAGTGCATCAACCACAGCACGAAGAACAGGATGAAGCCGAACACGGCCAGGCCCTGCAGGGCGAGCTCCAGCACCGACATCACGACCAGCGGGAGCTGCCGGGGCTGGAGGCCGGCGGGGGGAGGGGGGGTCACACAAGCTCGGGATACGGTCCACCAGAAGACCGGCCTCGGAGAGCAACGAACGGGAGGATCGGGGTGTCAGGATCGGACTCTCGATGCAGCGAGCACGGCTTGTTGAGGCTGGAGGTCCCGTGACAGATGACAGCGGAGAGGAGCGTCAGGAAGCAGCCCGGGTCAGGAGCTCCAGGGACGGGGACACAGGTACCGGCCTCGGCCTGGTGGTGTCCGGGTCACGGTGCGGGCTTCAGGGGGTTTGACAGTCAGCAGACCGGCCGAAGGTCAGCTGACCAATCGGGGGGAGAGGCGGGCGGAACCAGCGCTGGTAGAAACCATAGACTGTAAAACCACGATACTTCCGGTTACACTTCAAAATAAAAGTTCCATGTCAAATAACCAGGTTATACTCAACTACAGTTTTGGATTTGTCATTATTTTGTATTTCTTATTTAGGTTTGACCTTTTGTTTTCAATTCTAGTTTAGTTTAAAAAATGTTTAATTTGTTTGTCTCTGTAACAATGGTTGTCTCCTCGCTCTTCCTCACAGTGTGTCTCCTCACTCCTCCTCACAGTGTGTCTCCTCACTCCTTGCCTCCTCACGCCTCCTCAAAGTGTGTCTCCTCACTCCTCCTCACTGTGTGTCTCCTCACTCTTCCTCACAGGGTGTCTCCTCAGTCCTTGTCTCCTCACTCTTCCTCACAGTGTGTCTCCTCACTCCTCGTCTCCTCACTCTTCCTCACGGTTTATCTCCTCACTCCTCGTCTCCTCGCTCTTCCTCACAGTGTGTCTCCTCACTCCTCGTCTCCTCACTCTTCCTCACGGTTTATCTCCTCACTCCTCGTCTCCTCGCTCTTCCTCACAGTGTGTCTCCTCACTCTTCCTCACAGTGTGTCTCCTCACTCTTCCTCACGGTTTATCTCCTCACTCCTCGTCTCCTCGCTCTTCCTCACAGTGTGTCTCTTCACTCCTTGTCTCCTCACTCCTCCTCACAGTTTGTCTCCTCCTCACAGTTTATCTCCTCACTCCTCGTCTCCTCACTCTTTCTCTTTGTGTGAATACAACCTCTGGATATTTACAGACAGCAGACACGTTATAACACAGCAGCTCATTGTTCCTTTGGTTTCTTTAGACTTTCATTGATAAGGTTGGTTCCTCAGATCCCTTGAATTAATCATGTAGATAAAAAATCATGTAGAGTGAGGAGACACACTCTGAGGAGGAGGCACACTGTGAGGAGGGAATAGACAAACTGTGAGGAGGAGACACACTGTGAGGAGGGAGGAGACACACTGTGAGGAGGGAGGAGACACACTGTGAGGAGGAATGAACTGATCAGAGAATTTGAATTGATCTCATTCAACATTCTGAGTTTCAAAATAAAACCTGGGGCCGTATCCACAAAGAGTCGCTCCTCGTGACCAAATTTCATGACGTTTTCTCAGAATTTCCCCTTCAAGTTAAAACTAGTAAAAAATAAAAGTAATGCAAAGAACATCTTAGTCCTGTGAGGAGGAGAGAGGAGACAAACTGTGAGGAGGAGACACACTGTGAGGAGTGAGGAGACAAACTGTGAGGAGGAGACACACTGTGAGGAGGAGTGAGGAGACAACTGTGAGGAGTGAGGAGACACACTGTGAGGAGGAGACACACTGTGAGGAGGGAGGGGACAAACTGAGGAGGAGACAACTGTGAGGAGTGAGGAGACAAACTGTTAGGGGGAGACACACTGTGAGGAGGAGACACACTGTGAGGAGTGAGGAGACACACTGTTAGGGGGAGTGAGGAGACAACTGTGAGGAGGAGTGAGGAGACACACTGTTAGGGGGAGTGAGGAG
Organism: Labrus bergylta; assembly: GCF_963930695.1. Lineage (NCBI taxonomy): Eukaryota > Metazoa > Chordata > Actinopteri > Labriformes > Labridae > Labrus > Labrus bergylta. The sequence continues at coordinate 8,773,495 of NC_089211.1, read as the reverse complement.
ACACACTGTGAGGAGGAGTGAGGAGACACACTGTGAGGAGGAGTGAGGAGACACACTGTGAGGAGGAGTGAGGAGACAACTGTGAGGTGTAGGGAGGAGACAAGCTGTGAGGAGGAGTGAGGAGACACACTGTGAGGAGGAGTGAGGAGACACACTGTTAGGGGGAGTGAGGAGACACACTGTGAGGAGGAGTGAGGAGACACACTGTGAGGAGGAGTGAGGAGACAACTGTGAGGTGTAGGGAGGAGACAAGCTGTGAGGAGGAGACAAACTGTGAGGGGGAGACAAACTGTGAGGAGGAGACACACTGTGAGGAGGAGTGAGGAGACAAACTGTGAGGAGGAGACACACTGTGAGGAGGAGTGAGGAGACAAACTGTGAGGAGGAGACACACTGTGAGCAGGAGACACACTGTGAGGAGGAGTGAGGAGACAACTGTGAGGAGGAGACACACTGTGAGGAAGAGGGAGGAGACACACTGTGAGGAGTTAGGAGACAAACTGTGAGAAGGAGTGAGGAGACACACTGTGAGGAGTTAGGAGACAAACTGTGAGAAGGAGTGAGGAGACACACTGTGAGGAGGAGTGAGGAGACACACTGTGATGAGGAGTGAGGAGACACACTGTGAGGAGAGAGGAGACACACTGTGAGGAGTGAGGAGACACACTGTGATGAGAGAGGAGACACACTTTGAGGAGTGAGGAGACACACTGTGATGAGGAGACACACTGTGATGAGAGAGGAGACACACTGTGAGGAGTGAGGAGACACACTGTAAGTAGGAGTGAGAAGACACACTGTGAGGAGGAGTTAGGAGACAAACTGTGAGAAGGAGTGAGGAGACACACTGTTAGGGGGAGTGAGGAGACAACTGTGAGGAGGAGTGAGGAGACACACTGTGATGAGAGAGGAGACACACTGTGAGGAGTGAGGAGACACACTGTGAGGAGGAGCGAGGAGACACACTGTGATGAGGAGACACACTGTGATGAGAGAGGAGACACACTGTGAGGAGTGAGGAGACTACGATACCCAACCTGATTTTCAGATAATAAACTGAAACTGGATTGATAGTGGATTTACCTGCTAAGCTCCGCCCATACAGGTGAGTCAGAGGTTGTTTAATAGCTCATGTTTCCATGACCTGATTAAAATGATTAAACGCCTGAACAGGTGTATAATGAGTTAATATGATGATGTCACTGTATTTTTATTCAACTGTAGTTTTGTAGTCCATACCAGACTAAACAAGACTCCAAGTGACCAAGACAAGACCAAGACATCTAGGGTTTAAGACCGAGGCAAGACCAAGAGCAAGACCAAGGCAGGGCGAGACAGAGGCAAGACCAAGACATTTAGGGTTTAAGACCGAGGCAAGACCAAGACCAAGACCAAGGCAGGGCGAGACAGAGGCAAGACCAAGACCATAAATATCTCTGAAAAAAATCTCTTTCAGAAAGAGGCGTTTTCCTTCTACGTGAGATGAGCCGATCACTGGAGGTCTAGGGCTTGTCACAATTCAACTTTTGTTGATAAAATTCATCCCTGCCTCCCCCTGAAGAAGTACATGAAGAACTAAACATGACCCGAAAACAGCTGCAGGTCGTTTTGACCCAAATACTGAAAATATCATATTTTTGAACATCAAGCTGTGAAACTCAAATCTAAAGGAGTGTTAGTAACACTGTCCTGCGGGTTCTCGTCTTTAAATCCAGTTTGGTTTTGAAGAGGTACAAAAAGTTTACGATGGAAAGTTTTTAAAAGGCAGAGATTAACAAAATGTAATGTTCGATTCTTCAGACTTTCATTATATTTTTTAAAATCACTTAACAGATCCTTTCCTTCGTCATAGAAGTTATCGTGTGTCATAATGTTTGTAACCCTGAACCTCCCGCTCTGTTACCTGGTACAGAAGATCTCAGGGGATTTGAGCTTTTATTTGAATAAAAACCCTATTTTAAAGAGAGGGTCAAATGTCAGATATTAAAATCCACCTCCTAATGTTTCTAATAATATGTGTCTCTAGTCTGTCTACAAACCCCCCAATGATGAGAAAAGTCCATCCTCTCCGTCCTGTGCCTGCTCCACTTTTCAGAAAATGTGTGCTTAAACAGGCCATTTGGAGATTTTCCCTTCATGACATCACAAAGGGCAGTAACCCCTCCCCAGGTGGGTGACACTCCCACAGCTAGGTGTTTGTTCTGCCCTCTGAGTCTGCCTTCTCACTGTAAACAATAGGACATGGAGAGAGAAATCCTGAGACACCCAAAGCCCTTCCAGAGAGGGAGTGTGGTCAGACACAGCTCATTTACATATTTAAAGGTACAGACACAGAAACAGCCTGTTCTGAGCATGGCTGAAATAGAGGGGTTTATAGACATGATCAAATACAGGATCAGAGTGAATTTAGAACAAGAAACTTCACACACATGTTTTGAGGAGCTCTGAGACTTATTTAAACTGGTTGAAGAGGAGGAGGATATGACTTTTAAACTGTGCTGACTCAGAGTCCTTTCAAACGGGCCTGTATGTATTGGGTTATTTGAATGAAATGTATTTGCACCTCACGGCCTGTAGGTGGAGCCAGAGTCCTGACTCTGTTCATGTTTATGGGGCTTCAGAATCAAACCAACAACAAATAATATTCAGTCAATTCAGACTGTTTATGTTGTAAATCATCTTATGGAAACTATTGATTTATTTTAAGTATTTATTTTTGATCACATGAACCCTCTGTGACCTGTGAAGCTGCTTTAATATTTTTTTTATTTTCAGTCTGAGAATTATTCTTTCAAACATAAATCGGTTTTTTTTTTTAACATAGCCTATGTGTGTTTATTTGCTAGTTGTAGCATATATATATATATATATATATATATATATATATATATATATATATATATAAAAACAATCAAAAGTAGGCTACTTTCACTCCTCCTCCTCCTCCCCCTCCTCACACAGCAGGAGGGAGGAGAAAGGGAGGAGGAGGAAGGCTCGTAGATCTGACGCAGTGAAAGCCGCTCTGCCTCACTTCCACTCCCCGCTCTCAGGAAGAGGCTCGGCGGCTCGGGAGGCTCTCAAACACGGGCGTTTATCCCGGGATATATCTGCAGAGGCCGGTGTGCTGGAGCAATGAGGCTGCTGTGAGGCAGAGAGTTAACCCGCAGCTCCGGAGCTCTGAGCGGGGAGCAGCCCCGGGTGTGTAACGCGGTGGTCGGTGTTCATTGTGTGCGGGGTGGCGCAGGAGAAAAGGATGCCTCCGCGGACACACACGCTCCTCCTGCTGCCGTCGAAACGCCCGATTCTTCTTCGACAGAAGGCGTCCTTTGTCTCCCCTCTCTTGGAGGGTTTGTTTTTGAGGAGCACGCTGATTTGTGAAGGACATCGTCCACCATGCTGCCCGCTCCGTCTCCATGAAAACTCTCCATGAAAACAAGGAGCAGGAGGAGGAGGAGGAGGAGGGGGGCTCCGCCATGGAGGACAAGGAGAACAATCTGAAGACGGCCAGGTTGTGGAGGGATGCCGCCCTCCGCTCCAGGAAGCTGCGGAGCAACCTGCGCCAGCTCACCCTCTGCTCCAAAGACAACCAGATCATCCTGCCGGAGGACGTGTCCGACATCGAGGTACTCAACCTGGGAAACAACTCCCTCCAGGAGCTGCCAGATGGGCTGGGATCCTCCCTGAACAACCTGCGCATCCTGGTTCTACGCAGGAACAAGTTCTCAGCTGTTCCTCGGGTGGTGTTCGAGCTGGGGCAGCTTGTGGAGCTCGACATTAGCCACAACTGTCTGCGGAGCTTCTCTGAGGGCGTGGGGCAGCTGAAGGCGCTGAAGAAGCTGTGCATCAGCCACAACAAGATCCAGTATCTGCCGCCTCAGATCGGAGCGCTGCAGCTTCTGGAGGAGCTCGACATCAGCTTCAACGACCTCCGAGATCTCCCGAGGTCTTTCTCCAGCCTCGGCAGGCTTCGGACTCTGGACGCAGATCACAACAAGCTGAACCAGTTTCCCCCTGAGATCCTGGGCCTCGGCGAGCTGGAGGAGCTGGACTGCTCCGGCAACAAGTTTGAGGTGTTACCGGCAGACATCATGAAGCTGCAGTCGGTTAAAATCCTGTGGCTCAGCAGTCTGCACATGACCGTGTTACCTGACTCTTTCTGTCAGCTGACTCACCTGGAGAGTCTGATGCTGGACGGGAACAGTCTGACTCTGCTGCCTGTTGCCTTCAGCCGCCTGCAGAGACTCAAGATGATCAACCTATCCTCCAACCAGTTTGAGAACTTCCCCCAGGTGCTTCTCAGCATCAGCGGTCTGGAGGAGCTGTACCTGAGCAGGAACAAACTGACTCACATTCCTGAGGAGATCGGTCAGCTGCTGAAGCTGGCCAACCTGTGGCTGGATAACAACCACATCACGTACCTGCCTGACTCCATCGTGGAGCTGGAGAAGCTGGAGGAGCTCGTCTTACAGGGTAATCAGATCGCCATCCTCCCCGATAACTTTGGAAAGCTGTCCAAGGTGAACATCTGGAAGGTGAAGGACAACCCTCTGATCCAGCCCCCGTACGAGGTGTGTATGAAGGGGATCCCGTACATCGCAGCCTATCAGAAGGAGCTTGCCCACTCGCAGCTCGCTGTCAAGCCGCGGCTCAAGCTGGTCCTGATGGGGGCCAAGAACGCGGGGAAAACCTGCCTGAGACAGAGCATGGTGAGCACGCAGCAGAATGCCAAAGGACTCCAGGTGAACGGAGGGATCGAGGTGACGCACTGGGTGGCGGACGCAGAGCGCCGTCTCACTTTTATAGTTTACGATTTGTCAGGGAAGCAAAACTACGACCTCATCAAACCCTTCTTCCTGTCACCCGGTGCTCTCTATGTCCTCGTTGTGAATCTAAAAACGTACTCGCCCAAAAACTTTTACGCCCACGTTGGGTACTTCCTGCACCTTCTCGGCGCCAAAGTGCCGCACGCCGTGGTGTGTTTGGTCGGCACGCACGCCGACCTGTGCGGGGAGGAGGAGCTGGAGGAGAAGACTCTGGACATCCACAGACGGATTGGGCTGCAGGAGGACAGGGATGTCCAGACTCTGAGGAGCCTGGCTCTGCAGGTGGACCGGGCTCTGGAGCAGGGCTTCAGCGTGCGCTCCTCAAGCCCCCACGTCCTCTTCTATGGCGTCTCTGACAGAAACCTGAGGCGCAGGAAGAACCAGCTGCAGTTCATGCTGAACCGGCGGCTACAGATCCTGTCTCCTGTGCTGAGCGTCAGCTGCACCCCCTCCCAGAGGAACATCCAGAGGCTGAGAGAGAAGCTCATGTCTGTGGCCGACCACAGGGACATCTTCCCCAACCTGCACCGCGTGCTGCCAAAGTCCTGGCAGACACTGGAGGAGCTGCACGTTAAGCCCAAAGCGCTGTGGCTGTCGTGGTGGGACTCGGCTCGTCTAGGCCTGCAGGCGGGGCTGACCGAGGACAGGCTGCAGAGCGCCCTGTCTTACTTGCACGAGAGCGGGAAGCTGCTGTACTTTGAGGACAGCCCGACCCTGAAGGAGTATGTTTTCCACAACCTTCCACGATTCATCGCAATCCTCAACGTGTTCTTCCAGCGGGACGAGTCCACGCTGCTGGACCGGCTGCTCTCGGAGGGGGAGAGGGGGGACAAGGGGAGGGTGAGTCTGGCGATAGAGGACGAGAAGGGGGAGAACCTCAGGGTGACCCACCTTCAGCATCACGTGGAGGGTTTCCTGCAGCACGGCCTCCTGCCCTCCAACGTGATCCGCCTTCTGCTGCGTCCTCTGATCGAGACGCAGCAGGACCTGCAGCTCGTCATGGAGCTGCTGGAGAAGATGGGGATCTGTTACTGCATCAACAAGCCCCGCAGCCGCCCCCTCAACGGGGCCACCGCCTGGTACAAGTTCCCCAGCTACGTAAGCAGTGAGGAGCCCCGGGCGGAGGCCTCGCTGGGGGGGGGTCCTCTACCTGTGTGTCACTTCCTGTCTGTGGAGCAGCTGCACATCCAGTACAGCTTCCCCTTCCTGTTTCCTCCCGATCTGTTCACACGCTTCAGTGTGCAGATCAACAGTCAGGTGGTGCAGCGCTCGGACGGCAGGCACCAGATCCTCGCCTACAGGGGCAAAGTCCCCGTGGTGGTCAGCCACGAGCCCGCCAAAGGGAAGCTGGACGCAGAGACTCTGTCCATCGCCAGCCACGCCTCCCTGCCCAACATCTGGACGGCGTGGCAGGCCGTGACGCCGCTGGTGGAGGAGTTGAACGTGCTGCTGCAGGAGTGGCCTGGCCTGCACTACTCCGTACAGATCCTGTGTTCAAAGTGCCTGAAGAGAGGCTCGAGCAGCCCACACGCCTTCCCAGGTAAACACACATCTGAGCACCACACAGCACGTCTAACACTGAGTCAGGTCAGCAATCAATCAATTTTTATTTGTATAGCGTCAACTCATAACAAGTGTTATCTCGAGACACTCTCGAGCAGGTTGTTATGTTACAAAAAGCAGAGAAAAGACCTTACTTATTGTTATGTTACAAAAAGCAGGTAAAAGACCTTACTTATTGCTATATTACAAAGACCATCATGAGCATTTTAGCAAAGCAGCAAAAGTGGTAAGAAAAAACTGCCTTATTAAAAGACAGAAATTTTCGGCCGGATCCCCGGCTCATGACGAAACAGCCTTCACAGGCCTAGACTACGCTGGGCTTGGAAATGGATAGGGGGAGAGATGGGATAAGATGCAGGAAGAGGGATAGGGAGCAAGGGGGATAGTCAGCAGGTGATCACATCTCTCTAACCTTTATCCTGCTTTAGTTACTCACTGTCATGTGACCTTTTAAGATTACTCAAATGTTCTGAAAACATCATCAGCTCTTTAACCTTCAATCAAGTGAAAAGTTTCACCACCTGAAGATTTCAATCAGTTCGTTTGTGTCTTCATCAAACGGTTTGTTATCGTCTCACAGCTTTAAAACTTCTACAAGAGCAACATATCTGAGCGTAACGTCTGCAGATACCTGATGATGAATCTGTCCTTTATTCATCACATCTCTGCTTTCAGACATTTAGAGAGATTTATTTCTCCACTTAAGGACTTAAGAACATTTAAACTCTTTTACGTTGATGCCTCTTATAGTCGTACAGAAAGTCAGAAATAAGCGGTTCAGGATGTTGTTTGTGTGTTTGTGTTTTAAAGGTCGTCAGTGTGACGGTCACTCCTCAGATAGTTTTTCATGTTCAAACTGCAGCCGTCACCTCAGCACAGAAATACACCGACTGTACTAATAATCCAACATGTTTAATATCGGTAACAAATGATGCTGGGCGAACATGAGGAAGCTTCAGGTGGAGCGCGTTGTTCGCTCGCAGTAAAGTTGTTTTTTCCGTTTCTTTAAAGTCGTCGTCAAAAAGTCTCAGACGACGATTCTTCTTCTGCGTCTGTCAGAAGTCGGCTCTGAGTAAAGCGGGGGAGGGGCAGACGTTACCCAGATGATAATCCTCTCTGCTGTGACATCAGCTGATGATGGGGTCGTCGTGGCAACCCGACCTGTTTTCGCTGAAGGTGTAGGGTAGACTCAGATGACAGTCACTCCTCAGAGAGAGTTTTTCATGTTCAAACTGCAGCTGTCACCTCAGTGGAGAAATACACTCTGATATAACCTCTGATCCTCTGCTGCTGCTGCGAGACGTGTCGCTGAAGAGTCTCAGACCTCGTTAGTGTCACTTTTAGCTGACACAGCCAATCCCATCGAGTAGGAGGCTTTACTCTACGTTAAGTTGAATCCATTTCTTCCAACTTATTTTATTTGGTCGCCCCGCTCCACCGGTGCTCCCTGCTCTCCCACTCCCCACAGATGAGCGCATGGCGACACGTCTCCGTGTCATCAAGAGCAGCCAGACTCATGGCACAAACAGGTCAACAACTTTTGGACAGGAGCGAGGAGCTGGAGACGATCCTTGGACGGCGCTCTCTCTCTCTCTCTCTTCTGGTTAAAAATTAGACCGAAGATCTTCAGTTTTTCTTCACAGCTTTGTTTCAAATAATAAAGATGTCATCGTTTGAAGACACTCGAGTGTCAGGATATAAAAAGTGAGGATCTGAGAGACGTGGACATGAGATCATGCTGAGTGTGAGGCTCTCAGGGAGGGAAAGAAAATGAGGGTTATTATGAGAGAGAACCAAGATTTAAAATGCCAAATCATCAGATGATGTTTTTATGTTCTCTCCTCCTGACAGTCAGCTGATTTCTCCTGAATGTCTCGACTGTTTCCGTCACATTTCTTCACCTCGCTCTGGTCTCTGAGGCGTCTCTGTTCTCTCTGTTCAGTCTCAATCTGTGCAGCTTCTCCATGGACATGATTTTATCAGATTGGGCGTGTTTAAATCACACAAACTGAAGATTCAGCATTTGTTTTCTTCAACGTGTGTGTTCCTGTAAAGGTGGAGGACGATTAAAAATCATTACATTAAATCAAGTATGAAGAAATAAACGCTGAGCCTCTGATGTGCTGCTGCAGTCGAACATCTTCAATGATGGTAAAGATGATGACGTGATGCAGACTGACCTGCGCCTGACTCTGAGTGAGATCACAGTGCTGATGTTTCGGGAATCATTTCATGGCTCGAGACGTTTCTGCATCCTGATAACAGAGAGAGAGAGGGCTTTGTGCTCGGGCGATCGACCACAACAGGAAATGCTTCAGATTTTCTCTCTCTGGGGGGCGAATAAAGCAAACAGCTTTTTATCACACTGTGTTTGCAGGCAGCCGTGCAGGAAGGTCCTCGCTGAGACTTCAGAGAGACGACGCTTCAGTCCAGAGGTTTCTGTTCTCACACTTTTTGATTCCACTCGTTTTAAAACGGCTCGCTGGGATCAAAACGAACAGAAACTTAACCAACAAAGAGAGAGAGAGAGCGCTCTGTCTAATGCTGCGTTTAGGTGCTCCTCTGACAGTTAGATATGCTGCATTCAGGTGCTCCTCTGACAGTTAGTTATGCTGCATTCAGGTGCTCCTCTGACAGTTAGATATGCTACATTCAGGTGCTTCTCTGACAGTTAGATATGCTGTGTTCAGGTGGTCCTCTGACAGTTAGATATGATGCGTTCATGTGCTCCTGTGACAGTTAGATATGATGCGTTCAGGTGCTTGTGATAGTTAGATGTGCTGCATTCAGGTGCTCCTCTAATAAAGGGTTAGTATCTTAACATCTTTTGGCCTCCATGTGATGACGATTATGACGTCGACTCGAGCACCTCATTCTTTCATGAGTTTTAGACTTCTTGTTCTGACTTGGGAACAAGTCAGAACAAGTCAGAACAAGTCAGAACAAGTGTTCATGAACATTTTCCAACTCGGAAACTTGTTTTTCCGATTCGTCCGACATCTCATGGATGCAGTTGTCAATATGTTTGTGCAATTCAGACAGTGTGCAGGAGTTCCCCTGCAAATTCTTCAAACTAAAAAACAAGAAATGGCCGAATGCTGGGTGTGTCTTCTGTTGTTGTCGCCGGGGATCATTTGATTTCATTTGATTTCAATGATTCTGTTTCCATGACAACAATGATTTTTACTTCAATGATTGATTCAATGATGTAAGATGCGTTTTTCTTCTAAAGTTCAAGCGATCCGTCAAAAGAAACATGAAGCTTTACAGAGGATGAGATTCAGATTGTTAGGAGATATAAAAATACAGATTCAGAGGTGGAGGTGTGACACTACATTTCCCATGATGCAGCTGGAATCATTAAAGCTCCCTGGTACTTTTCCTTTAAACATTATGCTTCCTCTCAAAGGAGCTGCTTGGATTTCTCTCTTTGATAAATCTTTTAGTTTCTTCTTCTCTGCTCTTATTTTGTCACCGTGTTTCTGAGTTTGTTTTTTGATCACCTCGGCTCACTGTAGTTCATCGCAGACAGCAGGAGCCTGTTTCAGAGCTCGGAGGTCCTTCAGGCCTTTTATGGACATGATATTTTAGTCTGCAGGCTGCTCGGCTACACACAGCTGCAGACTAAACACAGATTGTTCTCCGTGCACGTTTTACACAAACTTCTCTCCGTGTTGCAGCATCTTCTTCTGCCTTGTTGGTTGTTTTCATGTTTCAGGCTGACAGAGAGACTGAGGGAGAGGAACCAGCTTTAGAGACGTCTGTGTCAGCTTAGATCTGAAATACACTTAGGCTCAGTGCTGGTTCAATGTTTAAGGTCGAGTAAATCTCTGTCTGAGACGTCCTGAACTTCAAGATAGTTTTCAAATATGATCCATCTCTTCTGATTGGACTCTGATTGTTCTTCTCTCTGTGTTCAGCAGCCTGTAGAGATGATGTGATTTCAGACCTGTGTCATTAGTGGTTGGTGTAGGCTGCAGGTTGTAGCTGCAGGTCGAAGTTATAGGTTGTGGCTGGATGATTTAGCTAATAAAGATATGTGTACTGTGTGTGCTGTGTGAATTAGCTTTGTGTGTGTGTGTGTGCTGTGTGTTTGCTGTGTGTGTGTTTTTTGTGTATGTGTTGTGTGTATGCTGTGTACTTTCACTCTTGTTGTCTCAGTTGGCCTCCCTGCTGCAGTCTTTAATCCTGTTACAGGATCAGTCAGATTACAGCAGTCTCTACAGGAGCAGAGAGGAGGAGGAGGAGGAGGAGGATGTGGACCTACCTGTTACCCAGGTGTGTCAGGCTCCGCCCATTCTGGCTCCTGTCTCTGCTTACATTAGATCTACCTGCAGGTTAAACATCAGAAGCAGTGTGAACATGTCAGGTATGATTTATGTTGAACACAGATGATGGAGCGATAAATATATATTACAGCTGCAGACATGTTTTCATTTATATTTAACAGGACGACTCATTACAGGCAGACGACTCGTTACAGGCAGACGACTCATTACAGGCAGACGACTCGTTACAGACAGACGACTCGTTAAAGACAGGACGACTCGTTACAGGCAGGACGACTCATTACAGGCAGACGACTCGTTACAGACAGACGACTCGTTAAAGACAGGACGACTCGTTACAGACAGACGACTCGTTACAGACAGACAACTCATTACAGGCAGACGACTCGTTAAAGGCAGGACGACTCGTTAAAGACAGACGACTCGTTACAGGCAGGACGACTTGTTAAAGGCAGGACGACTCATTACAGGCAGACGACTCGTTACAGACAGACGACTCGTTACAGGCAGGACGACTCCTTACAGACAGCAGGACTCGTTACAGACAGACGACTCGTTACAGGCAGGACGACTCGTTAAAGGCAGGACGACTCCTTACAGACGGACGACTCGTTAAAGGCAGGACGACTCGTTAAAGGCAGGACGACTCGTTAAAGGCAGGACGACTCGTTAAAGACAGGACAACTCGTTACCTGCAGACAGGTCGTGTGTGTGTTTTTAATGTTTCATTAGGAAGATGGGAAAGGTGGGTCCCCATGTAGAGGTATTTCAACTGGTATGGAAAAAGTGTCCCACCCAAACCTGTGCGTGCATCGATGTGTGCGTGCGTGTAATCCTTTCGAGAGGACAGTCCTGTTACATCACCTCAATAAGCTGCTGTATTATCTCACACGTGATACACAGTGACACACACACACTGTGGGGAGGATTAACTGACTCCACCTGAGCTGTGATGTCACAGGAGAAGGCTCCACCCCCTTCCTTTATTCCTCAGAGTTGTGTTGTCTCCCTGCAGGCTGTCTGTCACAGACTGCAAAGTGTTTTTCATTTTCTTACATGATGTTTCTGATTGGTAAACACATAAATATTATAGAACAAAAAACCTTAACGGAGCGTTCAGAGGTCAAATTCCTGTTAGAGGACAGAGAGATAGAAATTATATAAGAAGAAATCAAACTGGAGCAGAAACATAAGCGGCTTTTTGTCCACAGCTGTCTATCTTTGTGTATGCCCGTGTGCAAACGTGTGTGTTTGTGCATGCGTGTGTGTGTGTGTGTTTCCAGGGTTCAGGCGTGTAGTAGAAAACATTTTTTCCCTTTTTAAGTCCAGTGTCTTTCCTTCTGGTTCAGAGTTCTGCATGTTTTTTTCTTTTGTCTTCTAGGGTTAGTTAGGGTTCTACGCGAGTTAACGATTAGACTGATTCTTGTCTCTGATTGTTGTTGGTGGTTGTTTGTTGGTGGTTGTTTGAGTTTGGTGGCGTTTCCCTCTTTCTGACAAACTAAGATCAAGCTTCAGCCGTGAGAACGTCCCTCAGTTTGTCGTCAGCGTTCAGATGATGAGCAGTTTTGTGTTTCGGATGTCTGACAGAAAGTTTCTGTTTGAATCGATGAACAGCAGCCAGAGCGTCCTGCTGATGTTTACTCATGACTCAAAGCGGATCGTATTTCATGCCTCAATTGAACCTGAAGCAACATGCCACCTCTCAAGGTGAGGCTCTGTGTGGCTGCTGCTTACAGACTGGTTTAAACATTAGACTGGTTTAAACATCAGACTGGTTTAAACAGCAGACTGGTTTAAACAGCAGACTGGTTTAAACATTAGACTGGTTTAAACAACAGACTGGTTTAAACAGCAGACTGGTTTAAACAGCAGACTGGTTTAAACAGCAGACTGGTTTAAACAGCAGACTGGTTTAAACATCAGACTGGTTTAAACAGCAGACTGGTTTAAACAGCAGACTGGTTTAAACAGCAGACTGGTTTAAACATTAGACTGGTTTAAACAATAGACTGGTTTAAACAACAGACTGGTTTAAACATCAGACTGGTTTAAACAGCAGACTGGTTTAAACATCAGACTGGTTTAAACATCAGACTGGTTTAAACAGCAGACTGGTTTAAACATCAGACTGGTTTAAACAACAGACTGGTTTAAACAACAGACTGGTTTAAACAACAGACTGGTTTAAACAGCAGACTGGTTTAAACAGCAGACTGGTTTAAACAGCAGACTGGTTTGAAGTGAGGCTGTGTGGTTTGTGTCAGTCTGAAGGTTCAGAAATGAAGATCATCTGTTCACCTCACCTGCTTGTTTTTAGACATTTCAGGAAGGTTGTCCAAGTTTTCAGTTACTTCAGAACTTTCAGAAAAGACGTGTTTTAAACGCCATCCTCTGTTATTAATGTTTTTCTCAATGATCTATGGTATCGTGAAGTAGACGGGTGTAGAGGAGAGGAAAGAATCCATCTGCAGGGAAACTCCTGAACTGTTGCACAAACATGTTGGCAACTTTTGTGCAATGAGTGGGAGGAGCTTAGCTGGAGAGGAGCGAGGGTTTCCCTCCCTCTCGTGCACTTGAGACAGTGCTCTCTCTGTTTGGTTAAAAATATGACTGAAGGGGCACCGGATGGCCTAGCTGTTATGTCACGCGCCCCATGTATGGAGGCTGTGGTCGTCGTCACGGTGATCGAGGTTATGAATATGACCTCTACCCTTTGCTGCAGGTTGGCCCCTCTCCCCTCCCAACATTTCCTGTATCTCTTCAGCTGTCCAATCAAATACAGACAAAAACAAATAAAAAATACATGACTAAAGATTAGCAACATTTATCGATGTTTTTGTGCAATTCAGACCGTGTGCCGGGGACTGCTTGCAACTTCTTGGTGCATTCGATCCCCTCCTCGCTCTCGCTATTCAGAACCAAAACTTTGCCGACATTTATGGGCAATTTAGGCCGTGTGCAATGTTGTCAATGTCCAATGCACAAATCCAAACATTTCCAACGTCCGCCAATGTCCGACATGAATCCTACGTTGCTGAAGGTTTTGTGCATTTAAGTGTGCAGGAGTTAGCTGCAATGTTTATGAATTTAAAAACAACAAATTACCCAAAAATTGGGTGTCAAGGACTTTTGTTGTCGCGGTAACAAACATGTTAAAGTGTAAACTCTGACGCCACGCCGCCTTTTCTTCACTTCAATTTGAGTTCAGACAGAATCAGTGATTGACAGATCCACGCTCAGCAGTTTCTCTCATTACACAGCAGATGTTAGCAGCTGCAGCACACACACAGAGAGATAAAAAAAAAAACACAGAGACACACACACACACACACACACTCATAGTTTTCAGGGGAATCCTGCAGCTCTGAAGCAGCAGCAGATGTTCAGAGCAGTTCTTAATAAATTAAAGTTTTGTTTCTATTTTTAGACAAAGTTAAATAATTCTGTCTGACAGCTTCACTCCTAAAGCCCCCCCCGTGTGAATCAGAGCTCTCACTATCTGGGGTGTGTGTGTGAGTCTTGAGTTATTCTCGGTGAGTTTCCTCTGCGGTGGAAGTAGGCCAAGCATTCCTGAAGATCCTGCTCGCAGTGTGTCACATTCAGGAGCGTCTCCAGTATCTCTGGGGCCCATGAACAGGTCTCGCATTAGGCCCCTCCCCCACAGCCTGAGATATGACCATAACAACACACGTATTCATGTATCAGGCAGGTGGAGAAGGAGGACATCACAAACTGCAGGTAAACACAACCTGAAAAAATTACACAGAAACGTTTAATGCAATGCATAAATCAAAACGTTGCCAATTGTCTGCGATTTAAAAGAATTAAAACCAACAAATGTCCCAAATATTTTGGGTTTAGGACTTAAACAAGTGTTACCATGGCAACAAACAGACATCCATACTGTTGATTTTTACTACATCATATTTATGCAACGCCTGATGCATTAATCCAGACATTGCCAATGTCTGTTGCATGAATCCTAAAGTTGAATATTCTAGTATCTATAGTAAGGACCCCTTCCTCCATAGGGACCTTGTGTAGTCAGTCCCACTGCTCCCCCCTCTACTACGCCCATGGGTGCAGCTGCTGACGAGAGTGTGTGTGTGTGTGTGGATCAGTGTAATGTGGCGTGTCTTCACACACTGCTCTCTGGTCCTGTGTGTTCTGCACCGATGAAGTCCGGGTTGTCGAGTCGTCTTGGGCTGATTTTGCTCCATTTCCCTGATCCTCTTCTTATCCAGCAGATCTCGTTTGTTCAGCTGAGAGCGCTTATACATATAGCCAGAGAGCCGGTCTCACTCAAACACCATAAATATTCAGTTAGAAAGGATAAGAGACCTCAGACTGTAAATATTAAAGCATGAAGCCTGAGGGACGTCCCCCGTCTGTTCCTGCAGGGGGCGCTGGAGTCCCATCGATGGCGGTCTCCATGCTGGAAATGCTGTCTCAGTCTAACTTTCAGTCAACCTAACGACAGACTGAGAGCTGGAGCTGAGGCGGGTTTTAAACCTCCTGACAAACCGTTACACCGCGCCCACCTGTCAATCATGTCAGCTACACGCCTTATTGTGAATAACTCTTATCCTTCATCAAATCAAAACTGATGAGTCATCAAAACATTCACCCCCCGTACAGTGTGTGTCGATCGAGACATGAGCTAATCAGACCTATTTGTTTTTTTTTAACCAGGCTGTAAACATGTTAATCTCTGCTGTAAAAACAGGCTTTTTAGAGTGGGTGTGTATGTGACTTCCTGTGCTTCTGCAGCCAGCCTCTAGTGGACACTCGAGGAACTGCAGGATTTTACACTTCAGCTGTTGGCTTCTTTTTTCAATACACTTTTTAGAGACACATTGATTGTCTCTTTTTGCCTTGGTTTTAGGTTCTTTAAGACACGTTGTGACCCTCTGTTGTCACTCGCATCTCTGTGGGCGTTCTGTGTATCTCGGGCTCTCTGGCGTTCGTTACATCAAACACGGCGGTTCCCTCAGATCTCTAAAATGGGTCTTCATGTTTTCATCACGGTAAATATGAAAGTCAGAAACATACTGATTGGTCGCTCGGAGCTCCAGGAGTTATTGCTTTTACTTTATTCTTGGTGGTGAACTGTTTTTAAGCTCCCATGATGCTCTGGGGGATGCACACAGAATGATGGTGTTTCCATGGAGACGGTGAGTCAGCTGTTTCTGAAGCCTGTTTGTTTACAGCAGAGACTAGCAGGATTAGCTGTTAGCTTAGCGCTGACTCCGTTTGCAGTGTAACCATGGAAACCGATAAGAATCACCTGGATTACCTTTGAGGGCGTTCACCTGTTATATAAGCCACGCCCCCTGACTGAGTGTGCCCCAGTGCATCATGGGATCAGCAGGTTTTACAGATTAGAGCTGATTCTGTCACATAAGCTCGCATATTATGTTTTGTGCATGTTTTGGTGCGTGTCCATGTCCGTGTCCGTGTGTGCACGTGTCCGTGTGTGCACGTGTCCGTGTGTGTCCCCGTGTGTCCTGCAGGTTTCTGCACAGTGACAGTTTTCTATTTCTGACTGTTGTAAATATTTAAACACGGAATGTCTGCAGGATGACGAGCGATGCAGCCGAACATGAAGAGTGTTTATTCACTCTAATTTCATCTTTCTTTGTTCCTCTCAAATCAGAACCTCCGAGTCTTTACGCTGCGTCTCCGTGAACTTAAAATCGACACAGTTACCACGGCAACAGAATTGATGTCTTAGACAAATAGCCGGGAAACTCCTGCACACTGTAAGAATTGCACAGAAACATTAAACGTTGGTGATGAAGATCTGAAGTCCAGAGTGAGGAACACGTTTACACTTTAATGAGACAGGAAACGGGCGACAGCACATACATGATCATAAAAATCAACCTTCACTTTCATTCTGACCACAGAGAGTTCATCAGGAGGACTTCTGATTTCTTTATAATCTCAGAACACGACCACGGTTTGTTTTTATGCGTCTTCTTTTAAACGGCCAAGAACCTGCAGGAGGTCTTCACCCCCCCTCCTCGTCAGCTCACTCTCAGGGAACAGGAAGTGAGGTCGGATGTTTGACTTTAGGAAACTGTTACTGAACGAAGCGCTGACCCTGGACACTCCCACAGAGAGTTTCCTGTAGAACACAAGACCTCCTCGAGACTTCTTCCTGTAAGGGTGAGGGAGGAAATATTTCAAAGGAGGAGGAGGGAGAGAGGGCGAGGGAAGGGGGGAGGAGAGAGCGAGAGAGAGGAGAAACGTGGCGAGGGGAGCAGGAATGTAATGACTCCGCTACCTGTGTGAGGAGGGAGGAAAGGGGGAGGAGAGGGAGGCAGCACATTCCTGCCTGTGTGTGTGTGTGTGTGTGTGTCAGGTTATTGTAGGTTACTGTGTTAGAGGAGGAGGAGGAGGAGTCACAGGAGGAGGAGTCACAGGAGGAGGAATCAGACTTTGACCTAATTCAGGACACACAGCTGGATGTTTGAGCACCAGCTGTTCCTCTAATGAAAAACATGTCTGACCTCTAACAGCAGGAGGCGTCGATGTGTTGCTGCGGTCTGACGTCGGGTCAGAATCTCTAAGATCTGTTTTTATAAAAAGAATGATATTTCGGGATGAAGTTTGTTCAGTTTTTATAAATTCATCCAAACTCCTCCTGCACACGAATATGTTTCTGTACAGCGTACCTGAGAAACTTTAAAATCTCTTATGATCTTGTAGTTCTCCTGTGAGTTTGTAGTTCTCTTGTGATCTTGTAGTTCTCCTGTGATTTTGTAGTTCTCCTGTGACCTTGTAGTTCTCATGTGATCTTGTAGTTCTCTTTTGATCATGGTCATCATTGCTCATGGTAGGACGGAGCGGGCATAGTGCTGACGAATCGCAGCGAGCACGGGCTCTGTGGAAATGTCGGGTTGGTCTCCTGAAATGTACGAATAATAAAGATGAAAACACACGTTGACTGTTACAGCCACAGTGCTGCTCAGATATTTCATTTTCTCATAAATCAAGTCTGAGTGAAATCTTAAACTGGATTAGACGACAGTTTGACCTCTTCTAAAGATGTCTGAACGCTTTTCAAAATAAAACCTGTCACATTGTCGAGCTGACAACGGACGAGGTGAACAGCTGGGACATCTCACTGTATTTTTATCTGTTCAGAGTTTAAACTCAGATCAGGTGCTGACAGGTGTGGCTAAATGCAGCGTGTAAGGCAACACCTGCAGACAGAAGTCAGGGCTGCATTAAGTCAACGCCACTCTCCGCTCGTAAAAATCTTTTGAACCGCAATGCATGATGGTATGTATTGCTCGCATAGTGACCATCGCTCATGCACTACTTTTCAAAATGCATTGTGGGATACATTGAGTGGACTATATAGGGTATGACCATGCTCACTCAGAATTCGGACAGCACTACAAAATGGCGTGTCCACTATATAGTGCACTATATAGTGGATAGGGAGTGATTTTGGACACAGCCCATGTTTTTACTTTGATCTCCTTTAAAGAGACAGTAACACTGACGCTCAGATGAAGCAGAAACAGGTCATCGTGTAGCACAGCATGCAGACTGTGTCTCTACATATGTGATACCAGAGTTTAAAATCAGATGATATCCATACCTGTTTGTTACCACGGCAACAAAATTAGAAGAACCAGACACCCAAAATTAGTTATTTTTAATTACCAGAAATTGCAGACAGACTCATGCACACTGTCTAAATTGCACAAAAACATTGGCAACATTGGGATTAGAGCGTCAGACGTTGGATCTGTGCGTCGGAGCCAGCGTGGAGAGTTGCAGGTTTGTAGCGACCAGAGGTGTCAAAAGTATTCACATTCATTACTCAGGTAGAAGTAGATACTAGGGTTTAAAAAGACTTCTGTAGAAGTTGAAGTATCAACTCAAGCTTTTTACTCAAGTAAAAGTGTAAAAGTACTGGTTTCAAAACTACTTAAAGTATAAAAGTAAAAGTAATGTAAGGGGAAAAATGCCATTAAGGACAAAAGCTTAGGCCGCGCCACAGGGGCCTATAGTGCACTACCCCACCTCCCCCAAAAAAATATTTTTCTGAAGGCCATAATGACTGTAATGTTATATTAAAATGTTAATGTTGAAAAATTTGGGATGCACCTGTTTCAGCCGCATTTATGCCCATTGAAAATGAACGCATTTTAGTACAATGCAAATACATTAAAGAACCATATTTGTGTACTACTGAGCATTAACTTGTGTTCCATGGAGCGGAAGATATGATGACTAGTTGCCTGTAAGTATTGTAATGGTGCAAAAAATCAAACTTCAGAGGCATGTTATCAATAGCCTTTGATTGTTTGATAGTTTGATTTTAGATTAAGAAATAACAGCCCTACACACACACACACACACACACACACACACACACACACACACACACAGCTGTGGGCAGAAAGCTGCTTATGTTTCATGCACGTACATGTTGTGCATGAATCCTAATAGATGGCCGAGCGATCAGCGGCTGATCTGTGGCTCCTCTCCTGAATGTCACCCCCCCCTCTCTCTCTCTCTCTTTGCCCCTCTCTCTCCCTCCCTCTTCCCATCCCCCTCCCCGCCCCCTCTCTCTCTCTCCCCCCCTCTCTCTCCCTATCTTCCTCTCAGACTCTGAGAGGAAACGTTTCTGGATCAATAATCTTAATGCTTTGAGTGCAGCAGACAGCACAGAGAGAGAGAGAGAGAGAGAGAGAGAGAGGCTGAGTGAGGGAGCTAATGACTCTAATGCTGCTGAGGTTTCACTCCATCACATGCTAACCTGCCTCTGATCTCGTTAGCTTAGCACAGCGCTAACACTCCTCTTCTTGCTGATCGATAACTCAGAGATCCATTACGCTGAGAGGATGATCACACTGTAACCATGTCTGAAGTCACATGCTCATGGTTAATGTTGTCATGACAACAGGATGTCTCACCTAAGGAGACCCCCCCCCCCCGGCCCAAATCTGACAGTCTGGTGTGTGTGTGTGTGTGTGTGTGTGAGATAAATCCAGATCACTCTCTGCTGATCTCAGTATTATTGTTGATGTCCTGAAAACAAGAGATTTGAGCGTTCCTGGTATTAAGGTCGATGTGATGAAGCAATATCATCTCTGTTTCTTCTTCACACTAACCAATCAGAGAGCGAGAACAACGTCTGCAAACTGTCTAAATGTCACAAACATGTTCGTGCAGTGATGACTACGAGCTGGAGAAGAGCGAGGTTTCCCGACCTCCCCGAGGGAAAAGTGTTGACTGAAGATTGGTAACATTGAACAATGTCTTTGTACAACTCGAGTGGTGTGCAGGTGATCGCTTTCATCTTTCTGATGACTTCTCCTCGATTTGGGATGTGTTTAAATCCTGGAGAGCAGCCGTCTGAGGATCAGGATTAAATCATGAATCTGTTTTGTTGCTCTGTTAGTGACGGGGGGGGTGGTTCTGTTTCCTGTGCTGAGAGGAAGCAGGAATTGATGTGAATGTGTCCCATGTTTAATCTTCGAACAGGAAACGTCCCGCGGCGTGGACGTGATGTTTGTGTCCTCAGTTAAGACTCACAGGAGAAACACCGGACCCTCCCACCTCCAAACAAACAGACAAAGCAAAGATTCTCTTCATCCTCTTCATTGACAGACTCAGGAGTACTGTTTGTCTCTTTTTCTGAACTTTACAGTGCCCCCTCCTGGTTCTCTCTCTGATCTGCTCTGAAACAGTCACAGTGTGGACTTACTGCCCTCTAGTGGGGGAAACATGTAACGTCCTTAATGTAATCCTTAACTCTGCAGTGAGCTGTCTTTGTCCTGTGAATTTGATCTCAGAGCGTCAGGCTCAGTCACCTGATGATCCAGGTGTGTTTCACCCGGACTGTTTCTATAAAGCGAGACATTTGACGCTAAAGTTCTAACAGGCTGAACTTCCTGTTTGTGTTTCAGGTGAGCTGCTGAGCCAGCCACGGCCCGATGGTCTGACGGAGATCGTCTGTCCGAAGAATGGCTCCGAGCGGGTCAACGTGGCTCTGGTTTACCCCCCCGCTCCCACCGCGCTCAGCCCTTGCCTCAAGTGATCACCTGAGCCTCCTCGTCCTCCTCCACCTGTCTCACCTGACTCCTCCGACCGTCAACCTGCCACTCCCCCCCTCCCCCTCTCCCCTCGCCCTGCCTGCAGCTGAAGGACGCACACGGGATCACTGCCTCACAGGTACGTCCTCTCCACCCGTTACACACACACTCTAATGTCTGTACTCCTCTTCTTCTTCTTCAGCTACTGATGTCGAACCTAGAGAAGCCGCCCTCTGCTGGTTAAAAAAGATTATTGTAGTATATATTTTTGTCAAATCGATTTAAATTGTCCCTTTGAGTCTGAATCTAATTTAACATCATATCCCAAACCAGAAACTTTAGCTAACATAAACTCATTAATAAATCAACAGACTTCTATCTCACTTGGAGAAAAGGTGCAGCACCCAAATCTGTTTTCTGAGCGCTCCGCCTTTTTTCATGCAGCCATGCAAGACCGTTGTCATAGAGACGTGCAGCGCTTTATTCTCAGCGCTTCGTCCTAGCGCTCCTGAGGGCACAGCCTGCTGGCCATTAGAAGTAGTGCAGGTTTAATATGTTCACTATGAAACTAAAGGCTGTTTTCACTTCTTACATGCTCACTGATAAAAATATATACTGAGCGATCCTCTCAGGAGAATAACCTTCGTCTTCTGTTGCAGGTTATGCGGCCGCTTCCTGTCGCCTCATGAACAGTACTTAAGGACTTTGATGAGCACAACTTTTTCGCCTGGTCGTCACGGTAGCATCCCGTCACTTCATGGTTCAGACGTTCCCTGGATGTCGTCAGAAACAGCCGACATGTCTCCACTTTTTTTACTCTGACTGAACAGAACTCTTGACGGATGATTTCATAACGATAACCAGGAGGACTTTGAAACGTATTTTTAAAAACCTGTCAGCCACGTTTCTGCCACGTCAGCGAGTGTCAGAGGTCAGGGGAGGAGATGTGTGAAATGGACTGTACGGGTACGGAGGCCCCAGAGGGACATGGGCAGATAAAAATAAATATGAGGTTTCAGATGCGCTCCAGAAACCGTCCTGAGAGCTCCAGAACGTTTCCATCGTTTGAGAGAATACTGCGCCCGCACCAGAGGCTGTTCTGTGTATTACTGGACGATGTTTGGACGATGTCGACGTCCAAGTGGCATCTCAAAGAACAACATGCAGTCCTCGTCGTTTGTCTTTGTTCAGCCGTTTTTGTACAGAGGTTTGGTGCAGCATGATAAAAGTTAAGACGTTTGTAAAGCTCTCTGATGTGCGAGGTGGGTGAGGGCGTGTACAGATATTTATCTTCTCCGGCTGAACCGTGTCCTCCCAAACAGACTGCGTGTATTTAAAGCAGAGAAGAAGAACATCAGGTGCGTCACTTCCTGTGTGCTCTCTCTCTTGTTTCTCTGTGTTGAGGGTTTTTTGTGTTCTCTGATGTAAATAATATCTTTATTTTTATATGTTGACACTCGGCTTTGACTTGATTTTCTGTGCAATGTTGTGCATGACTCACGGTGAGGGTGCACACGGGGTTTTCTATGTAGCTGATGAACATCTCACAGGACGACGCGAACCAACCAAATAAACCGACTGCTGGCTTTAGTACCACCCACCTGTGTGTGACCTCTTTATTCTCCTCCTCCTCTTTAAATAAGTCTCAGAGCTCCTCAAAACGTGTGTGAAGTTTCTTGTTCTAAATTCACTCTGATCCTGTATTTGATCATGTCTATAAGCCCCTCTATTTCAGCCATGCTCAGAACAGGCTGTTTCTGTGTCTGTACCTTTAAATATGTAAATGAGCTGTGTCTGACCACGCCCCCTCCCTGGAAGGGCTTGGGTGTCTCGGGCATTCTCGCCCCATGTCCTATTGTTTACGGTGAGAAGGCAGACTCAGAGGGCAGAACAAACAACTAGCTGTGGGAGTGTCACCCACCTGGGGGAGGGGTTACTGCCCTTTGTGATGTCATGAAGGGAAAATCGCCAAACGGCCTGTTTGAGCACACATTTTCTGAAAAGTGGAGCAGGCAAAAGACAGAGAGGATGGACTTTTCTCATCATTGGGGGGGTTTGTAGACAGACTAGAGACACGTGTTAGTGTTAGAGAAACATGGAGAAGTGGATTCTACAGAATATGTGACCTTTAAAGGCAGGGTTGGTCATTTTCTAAAACTAAAATGATTTTAAAAGTAGCATTTCCTCAGTGATCTGCCTACGCCCACCACCCCTTCCCCTCTGTGCTCCTTCAAAAGCCACGCCCCCTCACTTACATGCACGAGCGCTGCTGCTCCAGAAGCGGAGCTCAGCTCATGCTTTGAGTGTGGGCTAAAGCACTCAAGAAGTAGAGAGCGAGCAGGGAGACAGGGAGGCGTGTGATTGGTTCATCAGATTGGTACCTCGTGGCAGACATTGGTGGAAGTTTTTACATGCTTACAACGGATACAGATGACGGATTTTCTTTGTTCCTTTTTCAGAGAACATGAATTATTAATTTCTGTCAGGACCTAAAAAAAATGTCAATCAAAATCTGAAAAAGTGGAGAAAATTACCAACCCTGACTTAAAATGAGCAGCTTGACTGAGATTTCAGATATTATAATTTTATTGCTAAATATTTTCAGATCATGATATCCATAGAGCGACCAGTTGTTCACTAAAGTGTCAGATTGAGTTTCTTATCAGAGACGAGTGAGAAACTGTTTGAAGCATATCTGAGAGTTTAAATCCAAGTGAAAACATTTTTTTTACAACATGAGGATTGTAAAATGTAAAACTAATCCAGCTTCCAACGTCAGAAATATGAAATAAAAATTATGAATTTATAGAATTCTAAAACATTTTTTTTTTAATAGAATTATTACTTTTTTTTTAAACTTTTGCCAGTTTGGTGAAGACAGAGACGAGAGCGTTCAGGTGTAAGAATAAAGTTACGTTTCTCTTCAAGTAATGATTTAAAATGAAAACAATAAAACATGAAGGATTTTCTGACATTAAATAAATAAAAAAGTAAATGTTGATGTGTGATGAAATGGTGAGCTGTCGAACAGCACCACCTGCTGTCCAAACACGCTCACTGCAGCCTGAGGGCAGAAGAAAATAAAGGGAGGAATTATCACAACATCCAAAGGTAAGAGGGAGCGAGGAGAGCAGAGACAAACAGGAAGGAGACAAATGGTCCTACGACGGAGGATTAGGGCCACGTTAAAGAAAAACAATCTCGAGGTGAAACCGTAATATTTACAGTCTATGGATTAAATCCGTAAATGTACGAGAATAAAGTCATAAATTCATTACGTTAACCTTGTAAATTTAAGAGAATAAATTCGTAAATCAATTTAAATTAGGCTATTTTATGTAAATTATTATTCTGCAAGGTTGTAGCCTATCAGAAGAGCGAAAAACACGAAAGACACAACTTCCTCCGAGTCAGTGTGGTTCTTTCTTCAGTTTCTTTTCAGGGTCCTGATGTTTTATGACAATGTGAAGATGATGATGATGTGCCAAAAGCTTGTGTAGTTTCATTTCTGCATAAGGAAATCCCCAACACGAAACAGTTTTTACCGACTACACAAGGAAGTGTTTCCTTATTTGTGAAATCATTACTAAAGTATAACTTCACAAGATGCTCCACGTTTGTGGCTGCTAGTGAACATCCACCAGGTGTGAGCTCCGCGGTCAGGAGGAGGCAGGTAAACATGTCATCAACGACAGACTCTAAAATACAAACTGGAAAAAGATCACAGCTAACTGAATGGTTACAGCTGAATTCAGAGCTGGTAAAAAAAAGAGATTTATTTAGACTCAAAACAAGAGTAAACAAATAAATAGATTACTTCCGGTCCACAATCCAGTTCAGAGGGTAAAGGAGACGACAAGAAGCAGCTGCTGCGCTGTTCTCCTCCTCACCAGCAGGGGGCGGTAACCTTCACAAGAAGCAGAAGAAGAGCGGCGCAGTCCCCGGCTCTTCCTCTTCCTTCAGCGGCCTCAGAGGTAAGAGACCAGTCCGTCATGGGACGAACAGAATCTGTCTTTAATCTTCATTAAATCTTCACCATCCTGCTTCTAAATCCACGGAGTTTTATTTACGATGATTTAAACACTCAGATGTTGTTGTAGTTTTGTGTTCTGAGTCGATATTTAACTGTTAACTTGATGTTTGTGGAGACACCGGGTTCGTGGCTGGTTAACATGTCCGCCATGTTGGATCTGTTTGCAGATGAAACTGAACTAAATTAAGCCTCCCCAGCGCTAATTTCTCTCTTTTACCCGTGATTCGTTTGTTTTACAATCTTATCTTTTAGTTCTGGTTCCTCTTAAAAGTGTTAGTGACTCTTATTAATCACTGCAGCCGATGCTAACCCGAGGAAATGCTAACGGAGCAGCTAAGCGTTACTAGCAGCTTTAAATTAATTAACTCTGTAATTAAAGACTAATTAATTATATTTCATTCTTCATCCCGCAGATTTCTGAAAATGGTCCGCTACTCTCTCGACCCCGAGAACCCGACTAAATGTGAGTAAAGTGCGCATGTGAGTGTTTGTGTGCTAGCACGTTAGCTGTGATGACTTCTTAGGACACCTTTGGATAAATCATGAAAACAAAACAGAATCACACCTGAGCTAACACCTGGTTTATCTTAAACCACACGTGGTGCACCTGAGACCTGCTCGTGTCTAATGTTTCTCTCTGTGTTCATTCAGCATGCAAGTCGAGGGGCTCCAACCTCCGGGTTCACTTCAAGGTAAGAAGTTTGTTTTGTTAATTAAAACTTTCATCATGAAGGTTTCTCCTGTTTATGTCGAGCGAGATGCAAAAACAGCTCGCAATGAGGATGCAACCAATCAGTGATGAGAGATCATTATCTGCACACCTTCATATGACGTCACGTTGAGTATGTAGTACAATCTGACGTCATTGACTGTTTTCTAAAACCTCCTACTGTCCCAAGTAGTTTGCGCTGATTTAGTCAAAGTGTGTGTGAGATCTTTAAGTTTGTCCAAAATTCCTGGATGTCTCCTGCAGAGCATTGTGGGGCTTTTAAGTATGACCCGTGTGCGCCCGTCTCGTACTCAAAAACTGTCCTCAGACATGTGACGCTTCAGTGTGTGTGTGTGTGTGTGATGTGAAGGAGATCGCAGTGATGACAATTTAGGAAAATTTTGTATTAACCATGAAAAGAAATGAGAATATCTGAGCGATCTCCTCACTGTGAATCTGTGACTCAGAGTATTTTTAAATAAATAATTAAGTACAAATCAAACGTTCAAAGGGGGTTGTAGCTAACCTCAGGGCTAACCTGTCACTGGGACTAGTTGCTGGTTGCAGGTCAATCTTTTAACTCTGACTGGAATTTGTTGACCACAAAGAAAGTCTCGCCTTAAGAATCAGACAGTCGATCACTTCCTGCGCTGTCAGATGTTTTCTGCAGACTTGAGACACAAATAATAACTCTCATTGTGACGCATTTTGTGTGCGTTTGTTTCTCTCACCAGAACACCCGTGAGACAGCCCAGGCCATCAAGGGCATGCACATCCGCAAGGCCAACAAGTACCTGAGGGACGTGGTCGTCAAGCACCAGTGTGTCCCGTTCCGCCGTTACAACGGAGGAGTGGGCAGGTGTGCCCAGGTGAGCTCCGACTCCAGCCAATCACACGTCTGGTTGTGATGGCTCTGCTGTGATGACCATCTTAGGACACCTTTGGATTAAAGATGAAAACAACACTCTAAAAATCTGAGCAGCGCCGCGTCGCCTGCGCTAAACGCTCACAGGTAGAACGTGATCTCTGACCAGACGTTTGTCTCTTTTTCAGGCCAAACAGTTCGGCTGGACGCAGGGACGCTGGCCCAAGAAGAGCGCCGAGTTCCTCCTGCACATGCTGAAGAACGCCGAGAGCAACGCTGAGCTCAAGGTACGTCTGAAACCCTCTGACTTCATAACACAAAGCGTTCCTGTCGGTCCCAACAAGTAAGACAAAGACCACCTGGTGTCTCTGAACTCTCTGATGTTTGATACTTCAGGCGAGGGAAAGGCTGACCCCGGCCTCCGACGCACGCTATGAAGCGTCACGTGTGTCAGCGTGTGATGTGAAGGAGATCGCAGTGATGACAATTTAGGACACCTTTGTATTTACCATGAAAAGAAATGAGAATATCTGAGCGATCTCCTCCTCACTCTGTGGACGCTAACACGATGCATTCAGACACCCGTTAGTTTTTTACTCTCTCAGCGCGTGATGGTTCTTTATTGGAGCGTCCCAACGGGAAGCAAAGCCGCCTGTTTATTGATGAGTCTGAGTGTTGAGATTTCAGTCAACAGCTCGTCAATACAAAACACCACACTTCAGTTTGTCCACCTTCAAAATAAAAGCTCTACACTTCAGTTTGTCCTCCTTCAAAATAAAAGCACCACACATCAGTTTGACCACCTGCACCATGCCACGCTCTCGTGCTGTTAGAAACGCTTTGTCTGACCTCCTGATGTTTCTGACCCGTCTCTGCTGTCTTCAGGGTCTTGACGTGGACTCTCTGGTCATCGAGCACATCCAGGTGAACAAGGCGCCAAAGATGAGGAGGCGTACGTACCGTGCTCACGGTCGCATCAACCCATACATGAGCTCCCCGTGTCACATCGAGATGATCCTGACGGAGAAGGAGCAGATCGTCCCCAAACCCGAGGAGGAGGTCGCCCAGAAGAAGAAGGTACGTCTCTCGTTAATGTCCCTGAACGCACCGTGGAGCTGCACTGATGACATCTTAGGACACCTTTGGATAAATGATGAAAATAACACGTTAACTCTGAGCGGCTCGGCTTCGTGTCCGACCGCACGGCGCTCGTGTGTGCTGCCTTCATGACTCTTTGTTTGTGTCCGCAGGTTTCACAGAAGAAGCTGAAGAAGCAGAAGCTCATGGCCCGGGAGTAAAAACTGAATAAAGCTCGTACACATGTTAATCCCGCTCTGCCCGAGGCTCTTTATTTCTACACACTGAGGTTAACGAGCAAAGGATGCTGATTGGCTGGTTACATCGGGAGTGTCTGAGCATCATGTTTCAGTCCACAGCTGGTTGATGTTTCAGTGTTTCACTTTGTTTGAATCAACCAGATAAAATCTCTACGTTAATATTTATATTCTCACTGACTCAAACATGCAGCTCGTCTGATTACAAGAATTGAATCTCACTTTGTGTGAGCGTGACGGGAAGGTGTATCGGCATGTTCATGTTCTGAACTTGAAATATTTATCAAGTAGGGCTGAAGTTGTTTTAAGAGATTTATGCAGAAAAAAAATATCAATCTGTTCTATTTTTATAGCAGTTTTTTTGGCATGGACATTTTTGTTTTTGGTGACTTAAGAGGGTAGTAAATTAAACTGATGCCTGAGGGATAAGTGAATTACCTGTTGAGCCTGTAACAGGAAGTGATTAGTTTGTTTCCTCACATTTATCGAAGTCTTCAGGGTGTCTGTGTGATGGAAAGAACTGCCCAACAACTCAAAACATTTGGAGAACTTCTTTCCAGAACATCTGGAGTTGTTGAAATCCCCACATACACCACACACAGGGCACCAAACCCCTCATAGCATCCAACACAAACAGGAACACGGCTGTCTTTTCCCGGTCCTGGAACCAGACGTCTGACTGCAAATCCTTCTTCCACGCAGATAAATACAAAGAGTTCTCTTTAGAACCTGCATTTTTAACATTTATAATAATATATATATATATATATATATATATATATATATAATTAAATGAAGCGTTCATTGTAGAGAAAACAAAGCAGGTAAGGATTGAACTCTTCGCTGCTTCGAGGATTCATTGATCAAGAGAAATGAGGCCGTGAAGGTGGTTTTACTTTCTGTACGCCCAGAGCCTAGTGGTTAATGCAGGTGCCCCGTGTACAGACTAGACTTTGGTCTAATTAAACTTTTAAACATTGAGAGAGAGGTGCTAAAACCTCATTAGACTTTAAAACATCCTGGATCATCACAGATCTAAATCCAGTCCAGGTGAGAATGATTCTAGATAAAAGTCCATATAGGCCTGAAGAAAGAGTGGTCAGTTTTAAATCCTATTCTAGGTTTATTTGTGAAGATTTAGACAACTGTATTTATAAAGCACATTTCTTAGTGATACAGCACAAAGTACAGAGAAAGAAATCAAGCAGCAAAAACATGACCCCCTAACCCCCACAATCCACGAACAAGGTAAGAAATAAGGACGTAAAACAGGAAGTGACGGCGTGAGGGAACACCTTCATGATGGGAGGTTAAAATGTTAAAATGTAACTGAACGATGATCCAGAAAATAAAACCAGTAAAGATTATGTAAAATAAATAAAACTACATGAGAAGTTTAAATTCAGTTTAAAGCTCAAAATGGTGCCGTTGAGTTTGATGTTAATATAAACACGTCAAACAGCTAGAGGTCATGAAGGTTAGAGTCCAGGGGGTCCTGGACTTTCAGCCGGGGACCCCCGAAGGAACCATGCTACAGACGACCCGCCCCCTGAGGTGGTTAAAACGCCAACAGGCCGATCCAAACATTGACATGAGAACCAAACAACAACGGCCTTCAGTGAGTTTGTGTTTGCAAAGAGCCGCAGGTCGTGGTGTTCAAACATTTAAAAATGTTAAATTCAATTTAAGAACAAATCTCCCTGAACAACTTATTTTCTATTTAAAGTGAATCTACTTTTCTGTGTTTGTTTTCGCACGGGACATTTTGAATCATTTAAAAATTGTTTTTGAAAGGCATCTCCAGACCCCCCTCCCCTCTGAGAACCCCTGTTACAGTTCCTCAGTAACTAGTCATTACAGTATGATTACAGTCTTATTAGTCTGACAGGAAGTGACCCCCTCCCCCCCTCTCCTCAGAGGAGACTTGACCCTGGCCGGGTCCTGACTCCTGGTTTATGACTTCTTGTCTCAGTCCTGATGGTTTCATCTTTTGGTCACGTGACATAAAATAATAAAAACATGTTTAAAGAAGTTTCTGATCGTTTGAGAAGCTTTTTGATGTTTATGATTTACAAAACCTTTTTATTTAAACTGATGACATAATGAGACTCTGTACTGTTTACAGTTTTTTCCAATTGCTAAAACACAATTTTGCAAACTAGGCTGGTTTTATCAAAATACTTTCAATTCACAAAACCACACACCCAAACTGCAGAATACCTCATATATCCTGCAAAATGAAGCAGTGCAACCAAAACTACATATAGCATTATCAAAATCAAACTTCTGCACCAAATGGCGCACACTTCATTCATATTAACAGATTTTTGTCTAACCAACTACACACTGTTGGGCATAATGAAAAGCACTCTCATCTTTAGTATGCTTTGCCATAATACTAAAATAGTTCAAATTGTAGACAATTCTTCAGATTGTTCACATGCACAGAAATATTTGCAGACACACACACATGCTGTTGAAACATTATTTTTTTTATTTTTCACCAAACAAGTCAGTGCAACATATACCAGTACAGTTAAACGGCTCAAGTTGGGCTGCACTCTCTGTCCAGCCTCTCACATTGTCAGTCCATGGTTGATGACATGATCAACTTGCTCTGATTTCATTTGAAAGTTGTTTTCTTTCTTCTTTCTTTCTTTCTTTCTTTGGCCATGACCTCCTCTACCAGCTCTACCCTTACCTCCCACTCTTCCTCCCCCTCTCATTCTCATCCTCCCTCTTCCTCTCTCTGCAACCTCTTCCCTTGTTGTTGTAAAAAAAAATGTGCTCACCTGTGGTCTTTTCATAGTTCTTACTTCCTGATTGAAGTGATAACAATTAATAATTGAGTTGTTTGGCCAGGTGGCACATACATTGGCCAATTAGCTCATGTGGTGTCATTTTGAATGGCAGTGTTTTGAGATGGCAAACATTTGACTTTATGTCAGATTGTTGTGTCTTACGCAGAGAACCGTGTTCAGTGCATTTAAAAAGCGCCAATTTGAATTGCAAAATGTGTGTAAAGCAGAAAATGTGTTTAGACTTTTTGAGACTTGCTCTCTGTGTGTCAGTTTAAATAATTGTGCTATGCATGTCATTTTAGTGTGTTAGCAATTGGAAAAAACTGTAAGGTTTTTAATGTGTTCACTTGCTGCCTGCGCAGTTCTGAAAGAGTCCACCAGGGGGCGATCGTGTATCACTGAGTGTGTGTACAGATAAATATTAAGAAATCCTCTGAGTGACAGAAAGAGAAACTTAATGCAGTTAGAGTTAAAAACAGTATTTAAAAAATGTGTCTTTATATCAATTTAAAGAAACCAGTTTGACCTGAGAGCAGATGTTACAGGTGTTAGAAGTCTCAGGTAAGACGAGGTCAGTTTATTTATAGAGCACATTTCAGAAAGAAGGAAAAGTGCTTCACATGTTACCGTCTCAGCCGTCTGAGGTGTTACAGGTATTACAGGTGTGTGTCCTGTATCAGCGCAGTCTTCAGTCAAATGAAACTTTTTTTGAGGGTTTTATCAGAAAATATGAGAATCATTTCTTTCCGGCTCTCAGAATATGAAAGGTGATTCAAGACGATGTGCACGTGAAGTGTTTCTGAACGTCTCGTGATGAAAGAGGAGGGGGTTATTAAATTCTTCTTCTACTCTTCTTTTATTCACGACCTGAGATTTGATGTTTTTAGTTTCTTGTTTCTTCGATTAAAGAAATAAACTTAAAAATAAATAAGAAACAAAGATCAGAGCCACGTGACGTAAAGACTTTAAATAACATCTCCCACACACGCGCACACACACGCGCGCACACACGTATATCTCTAAAATCAGCTAAAACATCATTTTATTCTGAATCTCTTTCTTCTGACTCAAATACTTTAAATAAATGTCTCCATAATGTTTTAACTTCCTGTAATTTAAAACGAGTGAATCTAATTTTAGAACTCACTTAAATACTTTCAAAATAAAATATAAATGTTAATAAAAACAACGACGTGTTTATTTTTATTTACTTTTTTATATTTACTCCTCGTGATGTTTCTTCAATCATTTTAAATTATTGATGAAAATCTTCTTAGCGGCTCAAACTCAACGATTGTTTTCAGTTTGTTTGTTTTTAAAATCTGAATTTAAAAAAGTGTCTGATCCAGCACGTGGCGCCCCCAGGTGGCGTGGAGCTGAACGCTGTCTGCCTGAACATTTGAAATAAATTAAAAAGTGAAATAAAATAATTTATAACAAAAATAAAGATTTATCACCGAGGGTCTGATACTTTCATCTCATTAAATATATTGAATCGCTCGAACGTTTGCTCGATTTTCAGAATAAAACTAAAAACAGAGAAATTGAAACATTATTAAAAAACTTAAATCAAACTGCATCATGAACCTCTTCACATCACAATATTAAAAATGTCAAACATTAAAGTGTGAAATCGTTAATCTTCATTAGTTATTTGAATAAATCGTTAACTCTTCGCTGGTCGAGAAGAGTGTCATTTGTTTTGAAAGGTTAAAGGTTAAAGTCGACGCTGCGTTTAAATTTGAATTTGTCAGCGGAAACAACCACAAACGATTCAAATAGTTAAACCCGATAAATCACAGGTTTGAAATTCTGTTACTTTGTATTTCAAAATAGAAATTGTTAGGCTTTTATTTTGAAAATTATAGTAAATGATTCAAATTAAAATCATACACTAAAATAAATAACAAACAGATTTTTTTTATTTCAGTCGATTGTAGATTAATCCAAATCAATCTCTCTGTTAAATAAATAAATAAATAAAGTTTAAATCTTTAATTTAAGGTCAGCTGGTTTTATAAATATGTCGTCATTAATTAATTAATTAATAATTTATGAATTTAAAGCTTCCTGCACGTGTCTGAACTTTGACCTTCACAGATTCAGAGTTTTAAAAAGAAAACATGAAATCTTATTTTGATAAACTGATCAGTGTTTCCGTGTGTACTTCCTGTTTGTGGAGTTTAAAGACATTTATGTAAATTCATAAATAAACTCATTAATTAAAATAAATAATATTTAAATAAAGACAGAGTGAAGGAGAGGCACGTGAGATAAACTCACGCGATCACAGCTGTTATTAAAGTTACAGGTGAGTTATTTATTATTACAGGTGTTTTATTAAACCTGTCACAGTCTCGTGAGTCTCTTTTCATCTTTCTACAAACATCTGAGTTTTTTTTCCATCCGATCAGCCAATCAGGAGGCTTCCCTAAATCTATACACCCCTACGTCACAGAGAGGTCAGCCAATCAGGACAGAGACACCCCCCAGTTCTCTGAAAGTTTGGACTTTAGCTCATAGAGGATCTGATCCAGTTTTATTGTCTCTGCCTGAGGACCAGAGAGGACCCGGACCCGCACAGACCCGCACAGGCACGCACAGACTGCGAGGGAAGATCTGCTGTGAGGAGATTAATTTTTATTTTTGTTTCATCAAAGAAACTCTCAGGACTCACCTGTTCCTGGTCCTGAGATGGGCTTGAGTTCCAGAGTGGAGCGGCTTCTGGTCCAGCTGTAGTCCGGACTGTGAGGAGCAGGCAGAGCCCCGCGCAGCCCCCGGTCCCGGCCCCGCACAGCCCCCGGTCCGGCCCCGCGCAGCCCCGGTGATGTTAGCGGTGGGTCAGATGGACGGGTCCCGACAGAGCGCCTTCCTCCTCAGCCCCCCTCCGTTAGCGGCTCTGCACAGCATGACGGAGATGAAGACCCCGCTGTACCCGGCCTACCCCCTTTCCTCCCCCGGCCACAACTCCTCCACCTCCCCAGCCACCACCTCCCCTAACCCGGGCGGCATGGCGGGCTCCTCCCCGGGCATCAAGAGCTCCGGGGGGATGTCGTCGGGGCTTGGTTCCCCGCAGCTGAGCTCCTCCGCCACCCCGCACGGGATTAACGACATCCTGAGCCGGCCCTCCGCTGCTGCGGCCGCCGCCGCCGCAGCCTCGGTGGCCGTTGCCGCCGCCTCGTCCTCCGCGGGGATCCTGTCCAGTCTGCCCCGGTTCAGCAGTCTCAGCCCCCCGCCTCCACACGGACTCTACTTCAGCCCCGGGGCCGCCGCCGTGGCCGTGGCCCGGTACCCGAAGCCTCTGGCGGAGCTGCCGGGCAGGACGCCCATCTTCTGGCCCGGAGTGATGCAGAGCGCGCCGTGGAGGGACGCCCGGTTCGCGTGCTCAGCGCGTGAGTGTAAGCAGGGCTCAGGGCGGGAATTTAAAAACAAATAAATATCTGATTAATAATAATAATAATAATAATAATAATAATAATAATAATATTTTTAATTATTAAAGTGTCCTGGCCTGGTTTTAACCCGTGCTATCTTCACATGTTGTCCCGGTTTCAGACCAGAATTCGGTGCTGCTGGATAAAGACGGGAAACGGAAACACACGCGGCCCACCTTCTCCGGTCAGCAGATCTTCGCGCTGGAAAAAACGTTCGAACAAACCAAATACCTGGCGGGACCGGAGCGCGCGAGGCTGGCCTACAGCCTGGGGATGACGGAGAGCCAGGTCAAGGTGAGCCCGGGAAACAGAGACACTCAAATGAGATACAATAAAATAAATATGAATTGAAGTAAAGTCTTTATTTTTAAGTGTTTGTCTGTTTTTTTTATCCAGGCTCAGAAACAAAGGCTTAATGTTTTTACTCTTAGAGGTTAAAAATGTATATAAGGAATAAAGATTTTAAACATTATTTAAGTAACCTAATTTAAAACATTTAAACATTTATTTAAATTAAAAACAGAGTCTGACGTGTTGATTCTCAGTTTGATGAAACTTCCTTCAGTTTTTTATATTTCTGCTCGGTTTTTTTATTTCTCGTTTTGTTTGAGCAACAACAATAATACTAATAATAATACTAACAATAAACAGGTTAGATTAAAAACTTTAACGTGTTTTTAATGAGTTCAGAACATTTGAAATGTTTTATAAAATAAAGAAATGAAATATCAGATTTAAAAACAGGAGAGTCAGAGCTGTCAGTGAAAGATCCCTGAAACCAGCACACACTGGGAATAAGACTGTTTATAACTAATTCAAACTAATATTTCTGTTCAATAACTGAATCATGTAAATACAGTTATATTATGTAAATATAGCATCCTCCTCATCAATCTGCTAACCTCACCGCTCCTCATCTCATCTTTTGCTTATTTATGTTTATATTTAAAATTATACTTTTAATTCAGTGTGTGTGTGTGTGTGTGTGTGTGTGTGTGTGTGTGTGTGTGTGTGTGTGTGTGTGTGTGTGTGTGTGTGTGTGTGTGTGTGATCTGATCTGATTCTGAATGGTTTTAAATGTTTCTTCGGATCTGATATTTGGAACTCTCCTGGATTAAAAACAAGATTTTACAAAGATTAATATAAACATACTTATTTTTTATTTTTTTCTCAGTTCTTTTATTTATCTTTAGGTCTTTTTTCCCCTCTCTCTCTCCTCACTCTGTCCGCTCTCATGTGTTTATCCTGATACTCAGGATGACCGCGACCCGGGTTAAACCTGACCCGGGTTAAACCTGACCCGGGTTAATCCTGACCCCGGTGTGTGTGTGTGTGTGTGTCTCGTGCAGGTGTGGTTCCAGAACCGGAGGACGAAGTGGCGGAAGAAGCACGCGGCGGAGATGGCGACCGCGAAGAAGAAGCAGGACTCGGAGACGGAGAGACTGAAGGGGGGGTCGGACGTCGAGGACGAGGACGACGACTACAACAAACCGTTAGACCCGAACTCGGACGACGAGAAGATCACCCAGCTGCTCAACAAACACAAACCGGGAGCAGGACCCGGACCGGGCCCGGGGCTGCTGATGCACGGATCGGAGAACGACAGCTCTTAACTCGGAGACCCAGAGACTCAGAGACTCAGAGACTAACAGACTCAGAGACCCGGTCACTCGCAGACCCGGAGACTCAGAGACCCGGACACTCGGTGACTCGGACTCTGTTTGTGGAAACGAGAGGAACTGAGGAGTTTTTAGTTTTCCTGCGGAGCTTCATGCCGGACTCACGAGGAGCTCATCGGACTCTCAGAGGCCTAAACCCGGACAGGCCGGAGAAACTCGGCCCGGCTCGGCTCGGTTATTTTTGTAAATAATCCGTGAGTTGTGAGATTAGAAAAGAATAATTTAAATGTTTTTGTACAGACCACTGCTCCCAGATCAGCTCACACTTTATTTTGAGTTCACTCAAACTTCTCCTGCTTCTCAGCGGGTCCCTGAACGCCTCTTTGACACATCAGATTAGGGGGAACCCGTGAACGCAGCACACGCACCTGTACAGACGTGTTTTTATTTATATGTGGAATGTACCTGACAGGTAAATGTAATGATGCACTTTTATTTAATAAAAACACCATGATGGATCATCTGGCCACGTGCACTCGTTAATGACACGTCATTAATTCATTAATGACACGTCATTAATTTATGACGTCACTCATTCCTCAATTAATTGATCTGCCTCATTAATATTCATCGATTAGCTGCGTCACAGAACAAATATCTTTATTTTATTATGAAAGGACTTTTAATTTGTAATCTTCTGGTTCTTAATTATACATTTAAAATAAATAAAATCCTTCAAATAAGGAAATAATCAAATTAAATGAACTTTATATAGAAATCTAAAATATGGAGGTGAGACTTAAAAACATCGGAATAAACGGAACTTCATCACGAGGTGTGTGGGGGGGGGAAACTAACGAACATCAACCATACATCAACGAAACAAACATCAGATTTCTATTATTATTATTATTATTTATTATAATTATAATAATATTTACCATGATGATGATTATTTCCTGTCCTCTGTGAGCTCCAACAAAAATACTTTATTTTATTTTATTTAACGCGGATTAATGTTTATAATTTATAAACATTTTAAATTAATTGTGTTTCCACTGAGTGACTCCGGAATGAGGCAGAAACATCTCATAATAAAATTAATTAATTCATGATAATAGATATTGTTCCTTTAATGTAAAAAAAACTAAAAACGTTTTCAAGTCTTAAAAATCAAATGTATTATTTATGACACAAACCGGAAGTGAAACGATCAGCTGGACCTCGGCTCTTAAAACGCTGATTAATGATTATTATCATTTAACTGAGTGACACAAGAAACTGAACATTTAAAAGAAGAGATAATTATGAGCTGTCAGGAACATCAAAACACACACTTCCGGTACCAATATTTAAAAAGAAAACAAAAAAAAACGATGTCCCTCACGGTAAAAAAAACATTTAACTGTCATTATTTTGTTCTAAATGTCTTTAACTAGAAAAAATCTGACTGATAGAGAGAATCTTATTTTCAGAGTCCGGGCCGAGAGCAGCACAACAAACCAGAGACAGAAATAATCCCTAAAACCTCCATCCTCCTCTAACAGACTCTGCCCTCCTCCTCTTTTATTATTATTATTATTTTAATATTATAAATCACAGATCGTCCTGAAGTCACAGAGAAAAAAGTAATTATTCAAAGCTTCTTCCTCCAACACCCTCAATCAAATAATTAAAACATTCAAATAAATTAACTTTCATATCAAAAACCTCAAAAAAGTCATTTATTATTATTATTATTATCATTATTATTATTATTATTGTCGACTTAAACTAACCCTCTTATCACTTTAAATATTTTATTACGAAAGAGTCGAATTGAATAAATATATATAATAAACCAAAGTCTTTTATTTTGAAGGTTAAACTCTGCATCAGAAGTTCTGTAATTATAAAAGAGATTTATGATTTATGATTAATTTATTTCAAGTCATTTTTGGGCCTTCTTTAGATCAGCTGAGACAGGAAGTGTTGCGAGGAGAGAGTGGGGGACGGCGTGCAGCAAAGGGCCAGGGTCGGACTCGAACCCAAGGCTGCTGCGATGAGGACTATAGTCTCCGTACCTCGGGTGCCTGACATAACCATGAGGCCATCGGCTCCCCTAAATGATCACTTTAAATATTTTATTATGAAAGAGTTGAATAAAAGACATAAAACTGGACTCATTATTTTATTTTAAAGGTTAAATTCAGCATCAAAAGTTCTGAAATCATAAAATAAAATAATCATTTATGATTATAATTCTTTAACTCAAAAGTTTTAAACACACGACCATGTATATAAAAAAAATTAATGTAAAGATTTAATTTATTTAATTTCCTGCTTCCTTTTTCTTCTTCTTTGTTTTTAACAATTAATCATTAAATCAGATGAGATTGAAACGAACAAACCGTCGATGATGAATTAAATTAATTTTTTAAAAACCTTTTTAGTCTGATCATTAACTTTAAAATCAATCCATCAGTCGTCTGACGAATAATCTTCTGATCATCACGTCGTCACGGTTACCGTCAAACTGCGAGCGCAGAAATCCGTTTAAACAGGCCGGTCCCCTCAGAGTCCTGGGGGGGCCTTTAAACGGGCCCGGCTCCTCAGGTTGGAAACCTCTGTCCTATAAAAAGTCCTGAACTCAACATGGAGCACTAACCACTAAACCCCCAGCGCCGCTGAACATGAAATGTTTCTGCGACTGTTAAAGTTTCTTTAATTGAAAACGTCACGTTAAACTCTTCTGTGTTTTAAAGTTTGTCGAAATAATAATTAATTATTCTGCAGGTTCAGACATTAAAAACAGATTTCAGATAAATGGATTCACTGAGTTGATCTCAGCCGGACTCGTTAGTGAAGATTTATTGTCTGAATATAAAAATCTAAACGATGTGTTCCACAGCAGCTCAC
The DNA here is from genome assembly GCF_963930695.1 of Labrus bergylta. Taxonomy (NCBI): domain Eukaryota; kingdom Metazoa; phylum Chordata; class Actinopteri; order Labriformes; family Labridae; genus Labrus; species Labrus bergylta. Next base: position 8,735,066 of record NC_089211.1, on the reverse strand, counting down.
GTTTCTGCTCCCCGTTAAAGTCCTTGAATGCATCATCGTACCTTCAAATTGAGACAGTGAACGCCTCACGGTGTGTCAGGAATAAAATAGAAAAATCAACAAATATGGTTAAATTTTAGAAAACTTAATTTATCCTCACCGGGTCGATCACTTTACATCTTGATTGAAACAAGAAACGAGTTGAAGAAGAACCAACTTAATAAAATGATCAAACCTTTACAAGTCTGCCTTTTTTAGAACATGACAATGATGTGACCTTATCGGCTTCATGTCTAAGATTTGAATTGCTCTGGTGTATATCATCATCATCATCGTCAGAGGCTCAGTGGTCGTCCGTGCTGCTTGTGACCAGGAATATAACTGAGGTGTGAAATAATCCCACAGTGCATGAAGGCATAGGCAGCATGAAGCGTTAAACGATCCTCAATGTGTTTAAGCTGGACTTTTCACTTGAGCCGACATTCAGGAACTCTAAAGGTCACATATTATTTAAACTCCTCTTCACCATGTTCCTCTAACTCTAATATGTGTCTCTAGTCTGTCTACAAACCCGCCACTTCAGAAAATGTGTGCTCAAACAGGCCGTTTGGAGATTTTCCCTTCATGACATCACAAAGGGCAGTAACCCCTCCCCCAGGTGGGTGACACTCCCACAGCTAGGTGTTTGTTCTGCCCTCTGAGTCTGCCTTCTCACCGTAAACAATAGGACATGGAGCGAGAAAGCCAGAGACACCCAAGCCCTTCCAGAGAGGGGGTGTGGTCAGACACAGCTCATTTACATATTTAAAGGTACAGACACAGAAACAGCCTGTTCTGAGCAGGGCTGAAACGCATCAAACATAAAAACGTTGCAGGAGTTTCTCTGCAATTTCTAGTAAATTAAAAACAATAAATGAACCCTTAATAAATGTCCAGGATGTCTGTTTTTGTTACTGTGGTAACACAGCTATGAATGTTGTTCGATTTTTTTCTAGAGTCAAATTGAAGTTTAAGAATCAGTCGTTGTGAAAAGCCTCCGTGATATTAAACAGAAACCATGGGGACGACGGGAGTGACGCTCTCGTGATTTCACTCTGACTTTTTAAAAATCATTTAACAATCATTTGGAGGACGGCGTTAGAGAACGTTGAGAGACGACGTGGAAACATCCTGTGAATCTGACCTCGGGCGTTTTCATCCTCTCTGAAAACAAACATGAGCTGCCTTCTCCTGCCGACGTCTCCACTCCGTCAGGCCGCAGGTGGAGTTAACAAGCTCTGTGTTGACTCCAGCTGCGGGGGAACATCTCTTTTTGTGTTCCAGGTGTGCTGAACATGCCCCCCCCCCACGCCGCCCCCCCCAGGGATCCTCTGCAGCATCTGTTCACTCAGGCTGTGTGCCAGCCTCAGCATCTCTCCACACGCTGATAAAGTCTGGACGTTAGAGAAAACGCTGAATATACGATGTTAGATGTTACAGGCGTTGCCATCTTGGTTTTCTGGAGCCAGAAGTGACCATATTTGGAGGAGAGGGTGGGGCTGGAGAGGAGGGTCTGTCTTTCTGTCTCGGCCAGGACGCTCTTGAAAAAGTACAGTTCCACGTTCAGCGCTCAGTTAGTTTGGGTTTTGCAGAAAGACTGCAGGGTGAAATGTGTTGTTCTGAGTTTATGGAGGTCGAATGATGTTTTTCTTTTGTTAAAAGAGATCCTGCATCCCAACGAGAATCTTTTCCTGGTTAAATATAAATGAATAAATTAATTAATAATAAATTAATAAATTAACAGGAAGTGGCGGTGAGATGTTCAGGCCTTTAGTAAGAACGTGTGTTTCCTCGTCAGCAGTCGACTAAGAGGAGAAGCGTTTTGTGGTGCAGGAGTCAAAGCGAGGCATGAAGCATGTTATCAGTGTGAGAGAATCCCACCTGTTGTCTGGCCGCTCTACCTGTTGACTCCCTCTAAAGCTGCTGTGACTAATGTGTTAGCGTTAGCCGCTCTTTATAAAGAGCCCATTGACGAGCTCTCAGTTGACCGTGTACTACAAGAGATTACAACGAGGACATGTGTCGGTGCGGGGGTCTTATCTGTGAGCGGTCCTCCTGCAGGCCCGAGATAAGGAGCGCCGGGGGAGCCTCCATTATGAGGAGCTCGTCTTCCTCCTTCACACACGTTCATGGTTGAGTGGAAACATTGTGTGAGGAGGGCCCTGAACGCAGCATGCTCTGACTGAGTGACATTCATCCTCCACTCTCAGCGATAATCAGCCGCCCGCTGGGTGTCACAATAAAGTCTCTGTTAATTGCTCTGCCTGCTTCAACGACTTAACGACGACTTACACGAACGACGAGGAGGGACGGTGTGTGTGTGTGTGTGTGTGTGTGTGTGTGTGTGTGTGTGTGTGTGTGTGTGTGTGTGTGTGTGTGTGTGTGTGTGTGTGTGTGTGTGTGTGTGTGTGTGTGTGTGTGTGTGTGTGTGTGTGTGTGTGTGTGAGAACAGGGCTGTCTGCAGGATCTCTGGGTCCCATGAACAGGTCTCATATTAGGCCCCTCCCCCACAGCCTGAGATATTGCTATAACCACGCCTCCATTACACTAACGAGCCGTTGAAAGATTTACATTAAGGTCGACAACATTTGACTCCTTCAACACTGTGTGTGTGTGTGTGTGTGTGTGTGTGTGTGTGTGTTTACAGCAGGTGTAGCAGCTCACCTGCAGACTGAACACACTCCTGAGGGTGGATGATGTGTTATCAGCGTAGCAGAGTATTTATTCAGAGATAATCTCCTTTAATGATGTCTCACCTCTCTGCAGGAGACGCACGCACGCATGCACGCACTCACACACACACACACAGTAACAACATATTAAAGATAATCCCAGGCAGGGTGCATGATGGGTTGTCTCTGTTTCACGTCGTTTTATTCATCGTGTTTGACGCTCAGAGTTCTCGAGGTGTGAAGAGATATTTCAGGACAAAAGACGCTCAAAAGATGATGAAACGGATCTACATGTGAGCAGACGTTAGCACGTGAGAAACAAAAAGTTTCCTGCAGCAACACAACGTTCACGTTATGAATAGTTAGTGAATATTTCAGATCAAACTGGTTATTAAGATCATTCTGACACCTCATCAGTGCAGGACACGGCAAATGATGTGCAACTTTTTGATCCATTAGATGTCGCCCTTGAGCACCATCATGAAACCAAAACAAACTTCTGTTTGGCGACACCTCCTCCACACTGAAGCTGCCGCTCTCCTCCAGAGACAAACCTCTAACCCCACTCCACTCGTGTTCACATGAAGGAGTTCAGCCCAAGCTGCGGACCACATTTCCTTTGCTCGAGCTGCAATCACCTGTGTCCTGCATTGTTGTGTTAGCATGCTAATGTTAGCGCTCTTTAGTTAGCTCGTAGCTACACATTGCATGTAAACTGACACAGAATGAGCGTGATCTAAAAACTCTTACTAACATCCAAATAATCAGTGAGTATGTTCTTCTTCTTCTCTCTAGTCCTGGACTAAAACAGCTTTTATACACAAATTTATATACAAAATGTATTTACAAAATGGCCGACCCGTCCATGTAAACACGGTGCTGACAACAACACAGTCAGAGGGACTCGAGCTTCTCACTCATTAGACTGGATTTATGATATATTTATGTGGAACATGTTGCACGTTCATTAAAGAAATGATCTAAAACAATTTGTATTTTTGCACCTTTTTATGAGTCACCTTCTCTGATCTCTGTTGGCGTCCTCTTCAGTCCTTTCTGTCCGCCATGTTGTCCAAACTGAGGAAACTTTAGATCTAGTTTGGATTTTCCACAACATACCCTCCACGATCCTCTTGTGTGGATTGTTGTCCGACCTTTCTGTGTTGCTCTTGGACTTTTTGTGGACACTGACTTCATCAACTGTTACTAAGCCTTGTGTATTTCTTGTTCTAATAAATCCAGCCCATGGTTTAAATCACCAGATTAACCCTTTAAATTGAATGATTACAAAGTGTTCTGAGTCGGTCGTGGCCTCCTGCAGGATGGACGCAGGTGAACCTCGGCCTGCTTCTTCTCCTGCTCTCTGAATTTTGGGGGGGGGGGGGGGGGGGGGCTAAGTAATGACAAAATGAGCACCTTCAGTAGACTCTGGCAATGAAAAAGCCTGCCCTCATCACCTCAGTCTTTTGTTCTGAATTTTATTAGCACTAGCCGCGCTAAAATAACCTGTTAACACGAATCATAGTGCAGCAATAATAACCTCCTCAATCATATTTTAAAAGTCACGTCAGGCGGCCGCAGTAATTCATCTCTATGCAAATATGTGTCTGTCAGCCCATTAGAGTGCTGCTGCAGGCTTTTATTAAAATGCATCTCTTCCCGCTCACCACTTATAAAACGCGAGCCCTGTTGCACAAGAATTATAGCAACTATTAGGCTAACATATGGACAGCATGCACTCTGCAAATAAAAGGCTGCAGATAAAGTGGCAGGGTCAGGGAGGGGGGCAAACACTTAGGAAATGGCACCGCAGTAATAGATGGTGCAGACCTGGAAATCAAAGCCTGATTAGACTTCATTTGGGGGGGGGGGGGCTGCGTGCTCGGGCGCGGCTGGCATTAGTGCCACCACAGAGTGTCTCGGTGTCATAAAGTGAGAGGACAGTAAAGCGGTGATAAAGAGCATCAGGCCTTTAATGAAATTAAAACAATGGAGAGGACAAGGAGACGGCGTGCTGCAGGCTCATCACGGTGTTCAGTCTCTGAACGGATCCTGCTTCATCAGGTGTTTATGGAGGATGATGTCTAAGGAGAAACACTTACTGCACATTCACAGGAAGTGACGGTACACACATGACTGTTTACCTCTTTATCATAATGTTTAAAGGCTTTATATGCGATTTTTTGATCCAGCAGATGTCGCCCTTGAGCACCAGCATGAAACCAAAACAACTTGCGGTGCATTGTTGTGTTAGCATGCTAATGCTAGCGATCTTTATTATGCTCGTATCTTCACACTGAATGTAAAGTTACCTGAAATGAGCGTGATCTAGAAACACAGTTAAGCAGTGAGTACAGTATGTTATTCTTCTTTTCTCTAGTCCCTCAATTAAACAACTTTTTTATGCGAGGGGAGGAGTCAGCCGGCCGTCCCAACGATGTAAACAAACTGAAGATAGGACTCGGAAAACTCGGAAAACATCACAGACAGTGGGACTCGGGTGTTACACCCATTGTAGACAGTCATGACTCACAGAGTTATTTTCAGAGGATATACTTGATTTATATTACATTTAAGTGTGAAAAATCACATAGAAAGCCTTTAAATAACAAAACAATCTCCGTTATTCTAATGATCCAGGATGACCAAAAAGGGCTAAAGCTTTGAAAAAACTGCAGATCTTTGGTCACATTTTGTCTCCTTTTTATGGTTTTCACAGGTCCATAAATTCAGACATGTTGAAGGCCTGCTCCACACGTAGGCAGGGAGGAAAACCTCCTGAACACACGCTAAGTTCTGAAAAACTTAAGATGAAGATGCAGAAACACACCGTAGAGCGTGCTGTCGAGAGCACGCCCCGTCATTAGTGACGACATAACAGTAAGCCATGTTGACCAATCAGAGGCACATACAAAGCGTTACCAGTTCTGGTCGACCAGGTAGATAACCGGTAAGGTATTCAACAGCATCACAACCTTACAGCTTTATCTGTGTGTTTCAGCCTTTTTGTTCACTCGGCTGTGTATGTGTGTGAGCATGTAAAAAGTCCAGTTAGCATCGTTAGCATCAGCGATAGTTTGGTTACGTCTGCCATCGCACTAATCTCATGAAAACTAAAGAGACAGCGTCGCACGATGACGTCCCACGGAGGAGAAACCGGCGCACAGCGTGACTCTGTTTTCCCCGTCTACACAGAAACACCTTAAAACAGAGTTTCTGAACATCTTCATCCTGGAAGGAGTTTTACTAACGCAGAGTTTACAGAGACCTAAAACATAGTTTGTGTACAAAAGGCCGAAATGCCAATACCTGTCTACGTGTGGACTAGCGGTCTCCCAAAGAAGCCAAATGTAAGTTTCTATCTGCCTCAGACAGAAAGAGAAGGAGGTCACTTAGAGGTCACGTCTTAAACAGTGTGGAGGAGGTTCTCTGCACTTTTAATAATTAAAAATAAGAAATGACCCGATGCTAGGTATCTGGTATCAAACTGATTCATTATGTCTCCAGTATTTCCAGCGGCGGATACATACACGTTTGGTGCACTACTTCTCATGTTTGACCAGATCATGTTTGACAACACAGAGTGATGTTTCTCTGTCGTCCTCTGTGTCTGAATTTATTCTACATAAATGTTTTTCTCTGTTTCTTTTTGGTTTGAGCTTAGCTTGTCCGTTCTGCTGATTTTGATATTAATGGTCTTTGCTGCAGCTTTGCTTGTGTCTGTTTTGTTGTAAATAATCAAAATTAAACCTGCAGTGTAAGAGAGATATAATGAGTAACATGCAGGTCCTGTCGGGGGTATCATGAACCCTCCTCCCTGTGTCTGTGGGTACATCGAGACGTCAGGCGCTGATGACCCGCCCTCCTGATTATCTGTCGTTTGACGGTTTATCAAAGTCAGACGATCCTGTCATGTGTGAACGCAGGATTTCTCTCCTTTATGGACTCATTAATTTCCCCTGGATCATTAGCTTCCACACACACACACACACACACACACACACACACACACACACACACACACACACACACACACAGATCTGTTATGACAAATGCATCTGGTTGAATCGTTCACACAATGTTCCTCCCCTGAACGCATCATATGATAAACAGAGAGAGGACCCCCAAGAGTGTGTATGTGTGTGCGTGTGCGTGCGTGTGCGTGTGTGTGCGTGTGTGTGTGTGTGTGTGTGTGTGTGTGTGTGTGTGTGTGTGTGTGTGTGTGTGTGTGTGTCAGTCCATTACAGAGAGGAGAATCACTGACTGCAGACGTCTGACACATGAGACCATTGACCAGAGAAATAAACATTAAACATAAGAGATGAAGATCATCATCATCATCGCTCTCTCGTTTCTATGGCAACAGTGTGATGTATTACAAGAGGTGAACATGTTACACCCTTCTTCTTCATGTGCTCTCATGATTTCAGTTCAGAAAGTTGGAATTTGTAACAACTAGAAGCGTGGATGTCTCTGTGTTGAGTTATATTTTAGCTAAGTTGACGCACAGCACATGAATTTTAAAAAAGTATCGTTATCACGAAGGGCAAAATATGTTTTGTTAAGGTTAATACACTTTTTATTAATTCACATATTGCACATCAACTTTTTGCTCAACTATAACTCATAACAGAGACATTTCACTGATCTCCATCACAGCATCAACTCTGTTTTGTGCATTCTGACTTTCAAAACTGAAATCACGAGAGCACACTGAAGTGAACACTGAAGAACAACTTCCCTTCTCGGAAACGTAGACCACCCGAGCAGCACCTGAATGCAGCATAATTCTTTTCCGAGTTTCCGAGT
>NC_089211.1:8697567-8722567 GCF_963930695.1 Labrus bergylta | reverse complement strand
CAACATTAATACCTGTTTGTTACCACGGCAACAAAAGATGAAGTCCTAGACGCCCAGTAGTGGGTCACTTCTTGTTTTCAGAATTGGCAGAAAAAGATGAAGAAAAACGTCGGCAGTGTTTGGAAAAGAGGGAGGGGCTGGAGAGGAGTGAGGGTTCCCGGGGGGGTCGGGAGTCTCCTGAGGTAAGACATGACGTAAAATAAATGACATGAAATGGGCGGATAAAGTAACAGAGTCCTCAATACGATGTTATAATGAGAATATTTGTCTTTCTATCAGTGCTACGTGTAGTTGAAGAGAATCTCAATGTGAACTAAAGAGTGGAGGAGAACATACTGGAGAACAGGAAACATGCAGCAGCAGGTTCATTAGAGCACGGAGATGGTAGAGGTGGCGTGCAGACAGTCTATGGTCGTGCAGCGATCACAGGGTGGCTATGGAGACGTTAAAGCTGCAGAGACGTCCTCCCCGATGTTTACAATCTCACACACACACACACACACACACACACACACACACACAGAGACAGATCTCTGATGGATGATGCTGCTCCTGCTCATTGAGCTACACGCACGCACGCATGCACACACACACACACACACACACACACACACACACTAACACTCTGGCTGTTTTTATTCTCCATGAGAGCTGAAGAATAGTTTTTTATTAATTTCATGGATTATTTGCTCGTTAAGCATTAATCTGTGAGCCCATCTGGACGAGCAGAGACTGTGTGAGAAACAGACATTGTCATCTCAATTAGACTCCGCCCACGCTCACCGGCGCCCATAAATCACTGCTACAAAGTGAAATGAACAGTTAGTGGAGCGCGCACATACACACGAATACACACACACACAGAGGCTGGAGGAGGGGGGGGGGGGGTGCAGCTAGTGGAACAGCCAGCTCTCAGTGTGGAAAACATCATTCTGTTTATGAAATATCAACATAACATGCTAATGCACACACACACACACACACACACACACACACACACACACACACACACACACACACACACACACACACACACACACAGCTGACTGTGACAGGAGGAGTGATGATGTATGAAACTGAAGTCGGCAGGTCAGCACACACTGCAGGGTCAGAAGTCTGAAAATGCATGCATACATCTGCACACACCTGCACACACCTGCACACACCTACACACACCTACACACACCTGCACGCACCTACCCACACCTGCACACACCTGCACACACCTACCCACACCTGCTCACACCTGCACACACCTGCACACACCTACACACACCTGCACACACCTACCCACACCTGCTCACACCTGCACACACCTACACACACCTGCACACACCTGCACACACCTACCCACACCTGCACACACCTGCACACACCTGCACACACCTACCCACACCTGCTCACACCTACACACACCTGCACACACCTGCACACACCTACCCACACCTGCACACACCTGCACACACCTACCCACACCTGCACACACCTGCACACTCCTATCCACATAAAGATCTGACGGCAGTCTGAGACGTTATGAAGGAGCTGACCTAAAGGTGGATTATCTTCTGCTGGGATCAGCTCAGCCTGATGAAACACAAACATCTGGACTAGTTAAACTCTTACAGGAACGATTGTGTTAAAGCTCAGTGTGCAGACCTTAAGAGAGCAGCTCTCTGTGGAGTTTTGAATATGCAGCCTGTGAAACAGTCTGCCCCTCTCTGCACAGGTACGTCCTGCAGGTGAAGACAGTGAAGCAGCTGTAGAATCAGATATCTGTCGTTCACAGGCTCTGAGCCCCAGGGGGACAAGACTTAAACCCTCTGTGGGCTGTCCGTCACCGTCAGATAGATTGGAAGTGTGACATTAAAATGGAAATTACTCAGAGGAGCGCTGACAGGAGAGCTGTGGGTGACCTTTGACCTCCAGATAAGACCACAGAGAGAGAGATGGAGAGAGACAGAGCATGAAGACCCGATGACATGAACAATAAGAGAGCGAATAAAAACCTGTAGTTTAACGACCCTCTGTACTCAGCTGAACTCTAAACAACAGTGACCAAATTCATCTGAATTTAAAACAGCTAATCATTCCTATTTCTTTCAGTCGACGAGAAGGCAACTACTGTTTTCATAGAGACAAAGGGCGTTCCTTAAATATCCTGCAGAAAATGAAGATCTCATTTCTGGGAGGAGAACTTGGTTTAGTTTTGGAGACGACCTTTCAGCGTCTCTGTGAGCAGTGATAAATAATGACTTTCTCAAAGCTTCATATCTGGCTGTTTTTCTCAGCAGAGATTCAGTGTCGAGTGTTTGTTAATCATGTTGTTAACACTTCACCTTTGCAGAAACCCTGTTAGCATGAAAAGAGAGAGAGATAGAGGGGGAGAGAGAGAGGGAGATACAGAGAGGGGGGGAGAGAGAGAGAGAGAGGGAGAAACAGAGAGAGAGAGAATAAAAGGGAGATAAAGAGCCTAAAGATGGAGCTGGAGATGGATTGAGGGACCGTTCAATTCCCTAAACTGTGATGATCCCTGCTCCTACATCTGTCAGGGTGAGGGGAGAGGGGGGCGAGGGAGGGGGAGGGAGGAGGAGGGGGGAGGCTCCATACATAATTAATGACATCATTTCAACTCCACTATTGACTAAACAAATGCATAAATCACAGCGGCGCGAGTCAATAGACAGAGAAACATTTAATCATGTTCTAAATAATGACTACAGTTCCCATAATGCCGTAATGATTTCCAGCTGCTGATGTGAATGAGCGTGCTGTCAGAGGCCGAGCCGTGATTGACAGCGGCGGCGGTGTCGACGGCGTGTTTATGTGGAGTGTCAGCTGAAAAGTGGCTGTCAGAAATGCACTGGATATTCGGTGTTTTGTTTACGGGCCGGCCGCCGCTCGCTCACAGAAGAGGAACATGTTGAGGCTGTCCGTCCGCCTTTTCATCTGCTGCCTAAATGGGTCTGGGGATTGGAGAGTGCAGTTTATCCCCCTCCATTCTCCCCGACAGAGAAACCATTAAAGCTCCGAGCGAGCGCAGACAGCACCGTGTCACCAGAGACGCCGCGCTCAATTCACCCCCCGCCCCAACTTTCTCCCCCGTCTGCTGCAACTCATCACGCAGAAATATGGAACATGTCGGCGTCTAGCAGCAATCAATTCAACTATGGTCATTGAATGCATCGTTTGCATCGGCGTTTAACACGTTAGGGGGAATAAACCTGAGAGGCAACATCAGAACATCTGCTGAGCTTTAAACTCAGATTTCTCTTTCCTCACAAGATCTGGCAACCTCGACAACACGGGTACATTGTCTCCTGACATCTGGCAACACATACCTCCCTCCTGATAGTTTTCTAACGCGAGCTGACATCCTCCACGTGTCTCTTCTCTTTATATCAGTAAAGATCTCATTTCCTGCACGAGATGTTAGCGCGTACATTTCTTTTGTTGTGACTTCATGGAAACTCAGATTCTTCCTCTCTCACAAGAACTGGCAACCAAACGTCTCTTAACTCATGAGAAGACACTTTGTCATTCCGCTGTTCATCTCCTTACACCGGCTCCCAGTTACTGCTTGCATCAAATTTAAAACTCTGCTGCTCGCTTACAAAACAGCTCCTCCTTACTTTAACTCTCTCATCCAGGTCTACACTCCAATGACAACTGCCAATGAAAGGTGTCTGATCCAACCTTCACAACAGGGTCCTAAGTCTCTGACTAGACTCTTCTCCTCTGTCGCCCCCCGGTGGTGGAATGAACTTCCAAACTCCATTCGATCTGCAGAGTCCCTCTGCACCTTTAAGAAAAAACTAAAGACCCAGCTCTTTATGAACACCTACTAACTTAATGATGATGGTCTCCATATTATAGATGATGATGATAGCTGTGATGATGGTTTTTGTTTGATAACGATGACTGATAATGAAGATGGTTTCTATACTGATTAGAGCTCTTAAGAACGGCCGTCAATGTTGTGCTTTACCTCTGGTCACTTCCTGTCAGCACCTGTGTGTCCAATCGGACTCAAAGCTGATCGTTTGCTCTTACTGACATTGTTCCCTTTTTTCTAGATCCTTTCTAGATCCCTCTTGATCCTTATAGAATTTGGTCTTCCCTCGCCGGCTTTCACAGTCCAGATATTTCTTTTCTCAGAAGAGCTGCTGATAAATACATCTCTTCCCCGTCTCTTCTCTCACATCAGAAGTTCACCCAGACGTTTCTTTTTTGTGACATCCAGCAACCATATTTCTTCTCTTTTAAGATCTGTCATCAGCCGACTGTCCCCTGTTCTGACGTCTCTACACTGGGCCAATTGCTCGTGGTTATTGATCATGTCCATCATGACCCTAGACACCCCCCCCCCCCCCCCCCCCCCTTGTTTGGAGCCCCTCACAGACCTGCTGGGGGGTCTTCAGGTAAATCCAGGTTGATGAGTGCATCTCCTCTTGACACCTCCCTCGTCTCATCATCCTGTCGTCCAGCGGGGTCGCAGGTTAATGACTCTGTGTTTACACCCCTCCCCTCTCCCTCCATGTTTGGACCAGGACGCCGGGGGGGGGGGGTTAGCAACAGGAAGTGAGGAATGTGTGGGCGCCGTGTGGGAGAGTGAGAACCTCTAATATTTATTCATGATAGAGAGAAAGAGGAGCGCTGTTGGCTCAGGCTGCTTCATTTACATTCACTTATAGACTCTGCTCCGTCCGTCTCCCACAGATGAAGCTGTCCTCCTCACTCCTCTCGCCTGTCACACACTCAATGTTAGCTCGCAGGAAAACTACACACACCGCCGTCTTGAGGGGTGAGCGCTCCGCTTGTCCCAGGCCGGCCTCGGCTTTAATAGCAACTGAAGACTTAAGAAACCAGAGCTGCTCAAAACCAGACTTTATAAAACATTAGAACACATTTCTGCTGCTCTCCATCAAATCAAATGTCAGGCGTGGTTTGATGATGGGAGGAGCTAAACTCTGACTGACAGACTGCAGAAAGCTTCCAACAGCTTCATGGTAACTTGTTAAAGAGTGAAATCGAATAAACAGCTTCTCCAACCCCAGAACACAATTCCTCTAAGTCCTTATTATGTGCAGTTTAGTTCCTGTTTTCTGCATCTTTTGTCCATTTTATCCAGTTTGTGTCCTTACCTGTGTTCCTGTTTATTTTACAGTTTTGATCTTTTTTGTGCTGCCTTGTTCTTACTCTTCTCTGTTAGTACTCTTCTTGTTTTGGGCATTTGTTTAACACTTTTCTTGCCCTTTGGGTAATTTTGTGTAGTCTAGATAATTCTTTTTCTGCAGTCTTGATTTTTTTTGTCCGCAGTTTGGATCCTTCTTTTGTCGATTTTTATGAAGTTTGTGTCCATTTGTGTAGCTTTGGTCCTTTTTGTTTGCAGTCTTGTTCTTTTGTGTTGGTTCCTGTTTTTTGCAGTTCTTTTTCTGTTTTCTTTAACCTCTTTTCATGTCGTTTGGGTTGCTTTGTGTCTTGATCCTTTTTGTGTGCAGATTTGTTCATGCTTAGTTTAGTCGAGTTTCATAACGTTTTTTTATGCAGGTTTTTGTGAGTTTTCTTTTTGGTCTCTTTCATTGCACTTGTGTTCCTGTGTGTGTGTGTGCTTCATGGGAACTCAGCGTCGTGTCATGGCTGCAGCTGATAACAGAGTAATGATTGTCCTGAGAGTGTAAAGAGTCTCACACTTAATCACCAGTGTGTGAGAGGAAGCAGCAGATAACACAGCTGGAAACCAGTCTGAGTATCCGTCAGTGTCGTCACATCAACAGCTGCTCGCTTTCTCACAGTGTGATCACGTTGAACCCGTCTGATCTCTGAACCAGCAGCTTCAGTGTTTGGTTTTTAAATGATGAAGTTGTTGTTGTGAGTGTCAGACGATGATAATCTGTCTCTGTCTTATTTAAGGGCTGTCGATGTGACAGCAGGAAGACAACGATGGAAACAGGTCCAAAGGATCCACTAAAAGTACGTTTTTAAACTGCTGCTCTGAAACCAGTAAACCCTCCTGGTGTTAATGTTACAGGTTTAAGAATGAAGCGATGCTCACTCTTGGTGCATCACATTTATTTCCTGTAAGAGATATGAAAATTCCAGTTTCGATCAGAAGCTCTCTCTCTGTATCACATTGAAACTCATTCATCACATACTGACTACTACTTCTGCTCTATCGGCGTCAGCTCTTGTATTCTGCTACCTTGCTATTACTTTAATACTTCATAAACAAGGGCTAAACCATACTACATCTTAGAATACACATGAAAACTTACGTACACTGAACATAGACATGTCAACCACTGTACCATACTCGCTCCTCATTTCACAGGTTACCTAGTCACAATACCCAGGCTAATTACTCAAATACAAATATTAACCATACCTTTACAGGGCATACAGGTAAGTAAGACTAGCTATGGCTACATTGTCAAATTAACTTGTCAAATTACTCCTTTAGTATATTACAGGTAAGTACTGCATGAACTAAAAGGCCATGAAAACCATGAAAATAACAGTGGTTAGTCCACATTAATTCAGAATAAACTGTATGACTGTCTTGTTACTCTCTGTTTTTATCTCTGTTTTTACTGTTTTTTAACCTCTATGAACTATGCTTATGAACTAATTCAATGTAACATGCAATAATGTGTGTGCAATAATAATATAGTATAGTGTGCAATAATAATGTTATATATTTACCAAATCCACTTTGTGCAATAACGTGTTATACTTTATGTGCACTGTGTGCATGTCTGTGTTACACAAAATATTCTGACTGCATTTTTGTCAAAACTGCAGCTCAGCTGATCTATTTTTAAGTTTTAATTTTTTTAAATCTATATTGTGGTATCTATCTATTTTTTTGTACATTTTTCATTTCATTTCATTTTTCTTTTTTTAATTTAAATTGTACTGTGTTCACTTTCTGTTTGCAATCTTTGCTCTTTGCTGCTGTAACACTGTAAATTTCCCCGTTGTGGGATAAATAAAGGATTATCTTATCTTATCTTAACATAACATCACTTGTGTTTAATACACACATTTCAACACTGAGTCTTGAACACTTTTTTTTATCAAACTACACAGAGATGCTCCTTTAAACTTGACCGGGATGGAATAACACTGACTGAGACAACATAACACAAGCTGCGGCGCTAGCATATTAGCGGGAATTAGCATGTACATATTAGCTTAGCCTGCTTGACATTACTAACAGCTAATTCACATTCCCAAACCAATTGCTCAGTTTATCATGCTTCACACAGTTTGTTCTCCCTCTGGATGTCTTAACCATATGGCTCTAAACAGTTATTTCACACTCGTAAAGTTACTAGCTTTGTATTTAGCAACCGGAGTTGTTTCTATCGGTGGCCGCCATCTTAGACACACATTCGCGGCAACACACACATACACAGCAACACACACTCTTAACCTCAGTCAAATTCCATGTCTCTTAATGTCACAATGACGAACTAAAGCTCTGCTAAAACGTACTACTGTTGTCGATCACCAGGATGTTAATTACAGTCAGCTTACCTGTAAGAAATATGAAAAATACAGTCAGGAGTCAAAAATCGATCAGGAGCTTTCTCTCTGTATCACATTGAAACTCATTCATCATGTACTAGGGTTGCCACCTTCCAAGCAGAAACATAAAGGACACCCAGCGGGATGCAACTCAGTAGGGGCCTGACCACCACTGGCCCAACGGTGGGGTGGGGCACCAGTTGTGGTGAATCATGATTTAAAACGTGGTTTTAGTGAAATAATAAGAGTCATACTTAAAGTTTTAAGTGCTTTATTAACACCTTCTTTTCTGAAATAATTCACAAAAACTCAAAACTTGAGTGTAAAGGCAGATACAGTAATGTATGCACAATGAAATGCACCTAACAGGACTTCAGAAGATGATTACTACTAGCTAGGCCTATTTAATTTACAACTTAACTTAAACTTCAAATAAAGTTATTAATGTTAAGTTAATAACTTTATTTGAAGTTTATGTTAAGTTTAACAGAGTAAAACATAACTTACAGTGTTACAACACATTAACAGAGTAATATTGAAGTGCTTTTGACACTGCTGTAACATAGAGGGGAGCAGTAAGATGACAGGTTTTTAATTACATGAACAGTACAAATTTAATAGTATTTTTATTCATTATTCTGTCATTTGTTGCTTTCTCATGAAATCATGAATGATACTATTAATATGGTTTTGAACTATTTTCTTATTGTATTAATGAAGTGTCTACTGTCGATATATTGATGTTGTATTGATGATATCTCGCCCAGGCCAAACTGTGAATACAGATTTGGCTAAAATAAATGTCATCTTTTTGTTTTACGTACCGAAAAATGTTCACACTATCCAAACTATACTGGAATAACCTATCTATAAACATCGGAGAAAATATATCAAGTAGGCCTACAATAGTTTCCTTTACATTATATTCATTTTCACTGACACTGTCAAGCCAGGCATTACTTTCTACTCACGTCTGTATTTCTATCCGTTTACGTTTCAATGGTGCACGGTCATAGTGCACGGTGCGGGTATCAGAGGCAGCTGCAGACATGTTTCCTTCTGACTCCTATGACTTTCTCTCACCCAATAACTAAAGAGCTCTCATTGCTCATGCCAAAAAAGAACCAAACAAACCAACGGACGCTCCGAGGAGGCGGGAACTAGCCGGCTGAATCGGGCTGATGAAATACAGGACAAACCGCGTCCCGTACTGATTCAAAACGGGATGCAATATCAAAGTGTAAAATACGGGACGATTCCGTATTTTACGAGACGGGTGGCAACCCTATCACGTACTGACTACTACTTCTGCTCTATTGGCGTCAGCTACTGATGCTCAATCAAGTGTACAGCTTAGAGCGCCCTCTGCTGATGAAGCTGAGTTCACCCATTCGAAGCACATTCACTCAAAATACTCTGTGGTAAAATAATAATACAGGTAAGTGGAACAGTAGTTTGCTTATGTTTTCAGAGTTTAGATTTCAATCAGTTCAAAATTTAAAGGGGGGAAAACTATTTAGTCTTCTCAAACACACCGTGCCACAGTAAAGTACCAGAGACCATACTGGGACGTTCTCCTCAGGTGAAAGAAGAGACTCTCTGACGTATAAAATACGATAATATATGATATGATGGGCCACCATGTGATACAATACAAGACCATACAAAACATTGAGATGTGATAAAGTAGGGTTTAATGGTGGAAAAATATGAAGTGTAAAATCCTGCAGTTCCTCAAGTGTCCACTAGAGGCTGGCTGCAGAAGCACAGGAAGTCACATACACACCCATTCTAAAAGCCTGTTTTTACAGCAGAGATTAACATGTTTACAGCCTGGTTAAAAAACAAAACAAATAGGTCTGATTAGCTCATGTCTCGATCGACACACACTGTACGGGGGGGTGAATGTTTTGATGAGTCATCAGTTTTGATTTGATGAAGGATAAGAGTTATTCACAATAAGGCGTGTAGCTGACATGATTGACAGGTGGGCGCGGTGTAACGGTTTGTCAGGAGGTTTAAAACCCGCCTCAGCTCCAGCACTCAGTCTGTCGTTAGGTTGACTGAAAGTTAGACTGAGACAGCATTTCCAGCATGGAGACCACCATCGATGGGACTCCAGCGCCCCCTACAGGAACAGACAGGGGGACATCATTTAGGCTTCGTCCTTTAATATTTACAGTCTGAGGTTGCGCCCCATTCAGAGGCTTTAGTCCTCCAGGTATAGGGCCTCAGCTGCTGTGTGTCCCCAGAATTCCTCCAGGCAAAATAAAGAACCTGAAACAGAGTTAATCATCACCCCCCCCCCAAACACACACACACACACACACATTGATGATCTGAGACAGTGAAGCTGCTCCAAGATTCAAATTTCTGAACACTCGTCTCAGCCTTTAAAGAGCTACGGGTACTGTTTGTGCTGAAGAGATATCGACCTGCTCCCCACACACACACACACACACACACACACACACACACACACACACACACACACACACACACACACACTGACTGAGAGGTTTCATTAAAGCTGAATTGACTGGTATTTCTGGAACAGTGAGATGAGTTGAAATGATGAAACAATAATGAAGCTCTGAACTGTAATGACATGATTATATAACGCCAGAGACGTGCGGTCAGGGGAGGGCAGAGCCTCACCTGTCATCATCAAAAATAAAAAACAAAAAATGATTAAATAAAATAAATATATATATTATTCTACTGATCTGTGTTATAAATGTTATTTCTGTACGATTCCAAAAATTTCAATCATTCCATGATGAAAATCGCTGAATTTGCATATTTTCGGCCGGCTCCACCGGAGACATGCCAGGTGAGGCAAGGACGAGTTGTGCCTCACTAGATTGCGCAATCCCTCACAAACTGGACAGAGCGTATGCCTTTTGCTTTCTTACTGTTTGTCACCAATGTAATGTTTGTAGACACTTTTATTATACGTCCTCACTTTCCATAGAATAAGTAATGTGTTCCACGTGTGTTTATAACATATTTAGTCTAATTTGACATAAAACCGCACTGAAAAAGCATGAGGTGAGGCAGCCAGTACCTCTGCCTCAACTGAAGGGGGCGTGCTCCTCTTCTATGTAGAATTTTTATTTGAAAATTTCGCTCTGATTGCCAAAATGAAAGAGGAAGATATTATATCTAAACTTAAAGATTTCGCAAAACTGGACTTTCAATCAAAACGTGAAGTGATAAATAATGGAAGACTTTTAAAACTAAAAGAAGATAATGAGGACTTTTACAACAAAGTCACAGATATTTTAGTCCAGAAGGATAGGTGAATGGACTTAGTTTACAAGTAAAGGTAAGACCATGAATACACCGCAGTATAGGCCTACTTTTGTTGTTATTGAATGAGTATGAATTGTGGAATTGCAATGGAAAAAAAATTCTGAGGTGCTATAAATTTAACGTTCTTCCTTGGCCAAATATGCACCTTACCTCTATGTGTGTGTAAATAATGCTGATATGAGATATGAAACACAACCAGTAGTCAAACTGTAAGCTGACATTTGAATGGTGAGTTTAAGCTACTCTATAAATGGGTTCATATATTTGTAAATCTGACTCTGACTCTAAATCATCTTCTTCTTCTTCTTCTTCTTCTTCTTCTTCTTCTTCTTCTTCTTCTTCTTCTTTTTTTTCTGTGCAGGATGTTAAACACACAGCTGACTGCAAGTATTCTTCTCTGTGTTTGACTCCAGCTGTTCAAACAGGCGCAGGGCTACAATAAGAGTGTGTGTGTGTGTGTGTGTGTGTGTGTGTGTGTGTGTGTGTGTGTGTGTGTGTGTGTGTGTGTGTGTGTGTGTAAAGCTGAGTTAAAGATGTGTAATTTAAAATAATCTCTCCTCTCGTCTCCTCGCAGACTTTCCTCCGTCTGATGAATACGTTTCACAGATTTAAGTCTTTTCTTTTCCACTCTCACGTTTCTCTTCTCCTCCTGAATCACTCGGATGTTTTCTAATCATTCACATTTCATCGCCGTCATTGATTCATCTAATTACATCTATATATCTGCGCTCATGAATCACTTGAGAGGTTTTAGACGATAATCTCTGAGAGTCGTGAAGTTTGTCTCGGGCTGAAGTTTGTCTGAAGTTTTCTAACCTGAGGGTCGGAGGATCACATGAGGAAGAGGATCCCTGAGGTCAAACTCACCCCCCCCCCCTCCTCTCACACAGGTCACCATGTGGTGGACACTGAAGCTTCAGTGTTTATCCAGCTCTGCATCGGTCTGTAAACCTTTCTGTGTTCTAACCTCTCTCCATTTTTCAAAAGCATCTCCAATATTGATCCTAGTTTGAGCACGTTTCTGCTCGTGGAGCTTATTAGAAACATGCAGAGGCTTTTTAGGTCGGGTACAATCACTTCTATCTGAACCACTTCTCTTGCTGCTTCCATCACTGCAACACCTGTTGGTTTGACCTGATAACTGCTCTCATATCTGGCAAACCAAGGGGCGTCCAAAACGGCCGTGTGGGGGTGCCTTAAAACCGCCTACCTTCTCTGGTCCTTTGCTGTGTTGTCTTTTTGGTACTCAAAACAGTGCTGATGAGCCTCACAATGAGCCTAAACCTGTGTGACCTTTGACCCCTGTGTGTGTGTGTGTCAGAGATACTCTCAGTGTGACGATCAATCAAAGTTATTTACTGAGTTATTTGTTTCTCTAAGTGTTCTTCTCCTCTTCATCTTTGTATTTACACCTCCTCTCTCTGTAACCTTCAGAGCGCTCCTCTTTTCTGAGCTGTTTGTAAATGCAGCGTGGACCCGCCCACCTCACCACACCCCCCTCGCAGCCCCCCCTCCCTGAGCAGGGGATCGATGTTAAAAAGTGGAATTAGTCATTCTAAATCATGCAGCGGTGGTCGAACAGAAATCATTAAACAATCATGTATTCTCATTGATTTATTCTAAAGAGCTGAGCACACAGCGGATTAGAGGGGGGGTTAGAGGAGGGGGGGGGGGGGGGGGTGCATGCAGATGAAGGATGGAAGCCCCTCAGGGACACTTGGTCCAAATCAGACGGAAACAATACTGCAGCAATTACCCTCCTCAGAGCCGCTCCATTAAGACGACTCCACCTGACAGGTTCAGGGTTTAACTAACGCACACACACACACACACACACACACACACACACATACACACACACACACACACACATACACACATTCCTCACACACACATACACACATTACACACATTACACACACACACACACACACAAACACGCACATTACATTTCTTTCATGAGTCACTTAAAGAGCCTGAGAAGCTCGGAGAGCAGATGGCCTCGCCGTTAGGTCTTTAGGCCTCCAAGAGGGCGGCCTGGGCCCAAGTCCGACCTGCGGCTCAGGTTCCACCCCCAAAAAGCCTGAGAGTCCGAGATCGTCTCATGTTCTACAGAAGTTTGTTCTACAGAAGCAGAAATATTGGACCCATTAAAATGTTGATCAAACAGTTTGAACTTTAGTAACCTTAACCTTTTCGACCTGAAAAGTCGAAACAGTTAATAAAGTTTTATAATTTGTATCTGAGCTCGGGAGGACAGAGGCTGGATGTGATTGGCTGGATGTGATTGGATGGATATGATTGGCTGGATGTGATTGGATGGATGTGATTGGATGGATGTGATTGGATGAATGTGATTGGCTGGATGCAATTGGATGAATGTGACTGGCTGGATGCGATTGGATGAATGTGATTGGCTGGATGCGATTGGATGGATGTGATTGGCTTGATGTCATTGGCTTGATGTGATTGGATGGATGCGATTGGCTGGATACGATTGGCTTGATGTGATTGGCTGGATGTGATTGGCTGGGTGTGATTGGATGGATGTGATTGGATGGATGTGATTGGCTTCATGTCATTGGCTTGATGTGATCTGATGGATGCGATTGGCTGGATACGATTGGCTTGATGTGATTGGCTGGATGTGATTGGCTGGGTGTGATTGGATGGATGTGATTGGATGGATGTGATTGGCTGCAGCAGGTGATCCATCAGCTGGGCAATGTGTTCAGGGTCCAACATGTTGTTGATCTGTTAGGGAGAGCGTTAAAGGTGAACTCATTATTCCTGCATGGGAGGGGGGGGGGGGGGGGGGGGGGGGTGTCTGTGATGGACACCTTAATTACACTGAAGCAGAGTAATTAAAGGGCAGCCCCCCCCCCCCCCCCCCCCCCCCCCCGC
Organism: Labrus bergylta; assembly: GCF_963930695.1. Taxonomy (NCBI): domain Eukaryota; kingdom Metazoa; phylum Chordata; class Actinopteri; order Labriformes; family Labridae; genus Labrus; species Labrus bergylta. The sequence continues at coordinate 8,708,821 of NC_089211.1, read as the reverse complement.
GCTCTGCTGGTTAATACATCATCAGGTAAATATCACCTCATTGATCAGTCTGAGCCTCGTCCAGGTGTAAAGAGAATCTTCTGGATCTCTCTCAGCTGTTTTCATTTACACTGGTTTGTTTGTTTGTTTGTTTGTTTGTTTGTTTGTATCAGCTGTTTCCGAAAACGTCTCCCGCCCCTGACCTGGTGAACAGAATGGATCAAACAACGCGTTCATTTCATCCTGGATTCTTCTGATAGTTTTTATTCTTGAGTTCTGGGTTTGGTTTGAAAGTCACATTGAGAGCCTGTTGAGAGTATTAAATATATCGGACCACAAGCTTGCGAGCCTCAGGTGTGTCCAGATCTTATGTTTACAGCGGTTAGCATCACCATGATTGGGATATATTTGACCTAGCTTAGCGTTGGTGAAGTGGGCTTGTACTGCAGCACGCCGTGTCGGGAACATAAAGATGATGAAGGGACCAGTTTTAAAATGTTTCTCACTGTTGGAAACGTGTTCTCCAAACGTCCTGCTCCCAGGACTCTCTAAGAACTGCAGGAGGCCAATTCTGTGATAGATGATATCCGTTGTTTTTGGGTTAGGGTAAAGGAACTGATCAGTTCCTGTTCCTGGGATTGGGAAACTGCTTGAAGAGTCTTAACAAAGTGACATTTTAAAAACTTTTCACTGAAACGAATCAAACTCAAATATTAACCGATTCCTGTTTTTATTCATGAATTAATTTTTTCTCCAAACTCTCTTCACAAACATGTTACAGACTGTTCAATGAAATATAATTAATATTAATATTATATAATAACAGGGACTTAAGAAACTTTTGATTAGAGTTTCTGAATGTTAAATATTAAAAAACAGGAAATTAAAGATCATATTTGTGTTCTTATTATTCTAATCAAAATCAGCGGCGGGTATTTGGCCCTGAGTTTGACCTCTCGGGATTTAAAGGAATTCTTCTTAAAGCCTGCAGGGCAACACTCAGAGCAGCAAACACAGCGAGACATTCAGGGTTCTGATTGGATCAAATGTTTTTATCTGTACTAGATACTGAGAACTGTAACACTCAGTTTGAATACTGACAAAATAAAAAGATATGAAGGGAAAGTTTGAATTAAAAAAAACGTCTAAATTAATTCAATGTTAAAACAGATATTTTATATATTGTTTTATGTTTTAGGGAGATCACAAAATATTCTTCACTTAACAAAATATTCACTTTATTTACAGATTTTAATGTTACTTTAAAGTACTTTAACGTTTGTATAACCCTAGAGAGATTAAAGGAGGCGTTTGTTTTTGTGTTTTATGTTTTTCTTTTGTTATAAATAAAATAATCTGAGAGTTTAACAGAAATAAGATTCATGGAGTCTTGCTGCTGTTTGACTTCAGTCTGAAGACTTTCCAGGGAATTAAAAAGTCACTTCCTCCTTTTCTTTCATTAACCCCCCTCCCCCCACCCTGTTTACCCACAATGCCCTGAGGTCAGTGATGTCAGCGTGCGGTGGGCTGCAGAAAGGACACAGTGTGTTTAACCTGCCGTGTTATTTAAAGTGTGCGACGCTGACATTTCCACATCCTGAACGTGTCACTGTGGATCGTTAAGCCCCGCCCCCTCCTCGTTACACTTATTGGACTTTAATCTGAATCATCTTGTAATTGGTGTCTTTGATTAGATCATGCTGAATAACCCCCCTCCCCTAAAAGGATTAAAGCTGCTTTAAAACCCGAGTTTGTTCTGAGAGGGAGAATCTAAATTTAATCTCATAGACGAGGAATCAAACAGCGAGTGGAGGAGAAGAAGAAGTGGACTTCCTGTTGTGAATGCAGATGAGCTGGCTCCTGTTTTATGCTAATGAGCGCAGAGAAACATTTCAATGTATTCTTGTCTTGTTACAGTCGAGCTAAAAGCTTCAAATCCCTCCCATTTAGCAAATTAAACTAATTTGGAGGGCTTCCTGAGGCTCATGTGCAGGCTGACGTGATCCCTGAATAGTCATGCCTGTCAGGGTCCAACATCAACCATTATCATTGTAATGTTCCCACCGCTCGCTCCCTAATCGCATTTACAACGACGCGGCTGCATTTCACCAGCACGCTGCACTTTCTGCAGAATTTCAACAAGGGTATTAAATCCCCCAATTTACATTAATGAAGTGCACATTTAATTAGGGCCGGAGGAGGAGGAGGAAGGGGAGGAGGAAGAGGAGGAGTGATGGACAGCAGGATCAGGTGGAGGACGAGGAGTAAGGAGGAGAGGTGTGATGGTCTGTTGCAGTCTGTTGAAAAATGAAGCAAATACAGAACTGCAAACAAATCTGCAGTTCCTCCAGTGTCCACTAGAGTCTGTCTCCTGCAGTGAGTCAGTCCCCATAGAGCTCCATGTTAAAATGTCCAACTTTACAGCTGCAGTTCCTCCAGTGTCCACTAGAGTCTGTCTCCTGCAGTGAGTCAGTCCCCATAGAGCTCCATGTTAAAATAAACATGTTTACAGCTGCAGTTCCTCCAGTGTCCACTAGAGTCTGTCTCCTGCAGTGAGTCAGTCTCCATAGAGCTCCATGTTAAAATAAACATGTTTACAGCTGCAGTTCCTCCAGTGTCCACTAGAGTCTGTCTCCTGCAGTGAGTCAGTCTCCATAGAGCTCCATGTTAAAATAAACATGTTTACATCCTGGTATAAAAACAGTTTGGGTCTCCAGAGCTCATTTCTCTCTTCAACTGTACGGGCTGAATGTTTATACAACTCACCTGGTTCCATTATATCAAGTCTTAAAGGGATGTAGAGTTAGGGGGCGTGGCCTCTTTGAGTGACAGGTGGGAGCTGCTAGCTGTAAATGGACTTGAGCTTATATAGCGCTTTTCTAGTCTTCCGACTATTCAAAGCACTTTTACACAACAGGTGACACACACCTTTCACAGTATCATCCCTCAGAACTAAGGAATCCCATTCATACACCGTCACTGAAGCAGCAGGGTTAAGAGTCTTGCCCAAGGACACATCAGACATGTTGCCCTGCTGGGGATCAAACCCTTGACCTTCCGGTTGAGAGGCGATAGCTCTACCAACTGAGCCACAGCCGCACAGCTGTCTGCTAGGTGTCTGCTAGGTGTTACCTCAGCTAATTCAGTGCCTGACCTTTAACCTCTGGGCCGTGTTTGTGCTGTTGGAGCCTTTTTGGAGATTTATTCATGTAAATATCAGACTAATAATCTGTCTCTCTGTGAGCTTTATTGGAGTAACAGACCGTCTGAGTTAAACTTTTTACACTGTGAGTCTGAAATCATGTCGACTTCACTGACAGTCTGGGGCGGGTGGCGTTTCTCTGCTGGTTTGTGTCCTCCGGGTGGAAACAGAGGAGAGGGGGGCGAGGGTCGGGGGTATTAGTGGTGATCCGGGGTCCTCTTAGAATAAGTGCTAGTCTCTGAGGTGGAACAGAGAAGGAGGGGAGGGGGGCACACAAGGGACAATGCCCCCACCCCCTCCTGCAGTGAAAAGGCAGAGTTAAAAATTCATCGGTTTGCTCTCAGCTGACCTCAGCTCCCGGCGCCGCTCACCCACAATGCATCACTTTGTCACGACGCGCAGGGAGACGAGCGAGAGGAAGAATGACGAGCAGATGCTTTGTTGTCGTCTTCATTTCCACGTAATTAGCTGGAACGAACCCCCCCCCCACGCTAAGTTTGTCTTTATACCAGAATTTAAACTTTGATATGAGACGATTAAAAATCAAACGATATCGATACCTTTTCGATACCATGGCAGCTAAAAGAGCGGCCATTGTCTAGATTGCACACAAACTTGACAGTAAAAAAAAAACAATGTGCAGGAGTTTGTCTGCAACTTTTGATGAGATTTTATCATTTTAATACACATGTTTAAAAATGTTGACAACCTTACCCCCCACCCCCGCATGGGCACACACGCACACACACTTAAATCACCCAAAATGATCTTGAAGATGGCCGTCCTGTCGGACACCAGCCTTACTCACCCTCCGCCATCAGGTCGCTCTCCCCAAAATTCTCTCACACACACACACACACACACACAGTTGTGAGTGTTGATGCAGTTGAACAGATTAAGAGAATCGATGTGTTAACACCTCCCTGCATTAGGTCTTGCAGGCTGATTTAATGGGGCCACTCAGGCTGAGAGCGAGCCGTGTCATTAGTTAAGACCATCAAAGCCACATTAGTGTGTTGATGATGTTTAATTTGCTTTTGATAAGCCGCCTCCCTCACTGTTGTCCCCTCTCTCGGCTAATAGTTACTAATTACTCTGATATTACTAATGAATTAAAAAGTCATTTAGCTCGATGAGGAAACTCCTCATTAAAGACTGCAGAGATGATCCTAAAACATCACAGCAATTATTGTTGAGACTGTACAGCCGTCAGCACTCAGAGACGGACGGCCATCATGTATTTATGAGCATCAACAACCTTCACTGAGAACGAGATGCACACTGAGTCTTTAAAGAGGGAAATCTTTGAGCAGAGGAGGTGCAACGAGTAACATCAGTGAAAAAAGTGTTCTGTGTGAGGGCTCATATTTACACAGAGACGCTCATGTAAAGTCTTTCCACTTCCACCCTGTTTGCAGGAGTTTACTGCAATTTTTGGTAATCAAGAACAATAAATTACAATTTAGTTGCCATGGTTATGAACGCGTCTTGATATCATTATATGACGATCATATCCAAGTTTGAAACTCTGGTATCTTAACAGCTCTGGAGGCGAGGCTCTTCTCTCCGAGTCAGATCTCTTCCTGCGGCTCAAAAGGCCTCTGAGTGCTCCGACTCTCCACTCGAGAAGAAGAGCAGCCACTCATCCTCCTCCTCCTTATCCTCCTCATCCTCCTCTACATCCTCCTCATCCTCTTAATCCTCCTCATAATCTCAGAGCTTCAAGAGAACCTGCAGGAAACAGACAGAAGAGCAGCTTCACATGCACAGATCTCATCTCATCTTCAGTTAAAGACAATGCAGCTGGATGAGGGTACCCTAAACGCCCCCCCTCCCTCCCTCAGTGACTCTGTGAAAGGGGTCGGGGATGAATGGCTCACTTTATTACTGCTCGCCGTGTGCAGTCAAACAGCAACACAGGCCTTTATCATCAGACTTCGGGGGGGGGGGGGGGCTTGTAAAAGTGTCCCCCCCCTGCAGGACGAGGGGGGGCTGCATAACAAAAATGAGGCTGGAGTTAAAGCCCTGCAAAGGACTGTGGGTGGGCTGTGTGCCCACCCACAACTCCGCCCTCTCTGACGGGTTATTCCCACCATGCTTTGGGGGTGTGACCCAGGCTTCACGGCCCACGACTCTAACTCATCACTTAAACCCTCCGTCATAAAAGAGGCAATATTTCCCTGCGGCGGCGGCGTTAAGTGGCGGTATCTGTCTCGTATAACTGCAGCAAGGAACACGATGGGCTGTCAGGCCCCCCCGCCGTCACCGTGACGACTGACGGCTGCTGCTGTCAGAGAACAGAGCGAGGTGAAGACGGCATGAAATCAGCCACAAAGGACGCAGCGGGGAGCGAGGAGGACAACATGTCTGAGCTGGTAAAGAGCTCATCAGGAGGAGAACCTGAGAGAGAGAGAGAGAGAGGGGGAGAGGGGGAGTAAGGGGGGGAGAGCGAGAGGGATAGAGAGAGAGGGAGGGAGAGAGAGAGAGGGGGGGAGTAAGGGGGGAGAGAGAGAGAGAGAGAGAGAGAACACTTAAATTACCAAAATTTATGCTGCAGAAAAAGAGATATATACTTTTTTTATTCCTCATAATCTTCTTTCTTCTGACTTTCTTTTATTACTCGCAATGCAACTTTATCTACCAACAGTTGAGTGGTTTGAGATTACTATTTTTTTAAATTGTACATACTTTTTTCTTTCCTTCAAGTGGGCGGCCTGGGTTCGAATCTGAATTGTGGCTCGTTTGGCGTCATTCCCTGCTCCCCTTCCTCGCTCTCTCTCTCTTATCAACTGTCCTATCTCTGTGATAAAGTCATAAAAAGCCCAAAAATAAACCTAAGTAAGGTACAGAAACTTAATAAAAAACCTTTCTCATAAGACAGGTTTGTTGGAGAGGAACAAATCCATAGAAAATTATTGACAAAAAAACGTGGAAGACCACAGATAAGAGGACAATTTTAATCCTCTGAACACACACTAAACTACTGCAGTCTAAATTCTAAACATTGTAGAGAGCTGTCTCCCCCCCTCCTCTCTAGAGTCCATGCTCACACAGGTCACCATGTGGTGGACACTGAAGCTTCAGTGTTTATCCAGCTCTGCATCGGTCTGTAAACCTTTCTGTGTTCTAACCTCTCTCCATTTTTCAAAATCATCTCCAATATTGATCCTAGTTTGAGCACGTTTCTGCTCGTGGAGCTTATTAGAAACATGCAGAGGCTTTTTAGGTCGGGTAGAATCACTTCTATCTGAACCACTTCTCTTGCCCGCTTCCATCACTGCAACACCTGTTGACCTGATAACTGCTCTCATATCTGACAAACCGAGGGGCATCCAAAACGGCAGTGTGGAGGTGCCTTAAAACCGTCTACCTTCTCTGGTCCAAACAAATCCAGATCATTCAGGACCAGAATCTAAAGTTAGGAGGAGGACATACTGGCTGCTGCATTGTTGTCAGAGAAGCCAGCACTTCAACATAGCATGTTTCCTTAATGTCTGATCATATAGTAAGCTCACTTTATCATTTCACTCACTACACATCTCACTGATTGGAACTTTAAAAGGTGCAACTGAGCTTCTATAATCATCTTTTAATCTTAACAAAAATGTTCAGAGAAGGTTTGAATTTACTTAAAAAATCAAAAACCTTGACAGTTGTTTATCCATTCTGCACACGGAGACATTATTAGTCAAATTCCTCTGATTGGTTAAAAACGTCCGTGTGTGGAGTGGAGTCGTGTGGCCCGAGGTCAGAGTGACAGCTGGATGCTGGGAGGTCTGACGGACAGACATAAAGGGGAGGATGAGATGTGTCGAGCTGTAAAAGGAGAGAGGGAGGAGTGGGAGCAGTGTGTGTGTGTGTGTGTGTGTGTGTGTGTGTGTGAGAGAGAGAGGGGTGTGTCTGTTTAAAGCCAATGAATAAATCAGTGGTTAGTAACAGTATTTGAATAACAGCAGGAGGAGGAGGAGGAGTGATGGAGGAGGGCTGCAGCTGCATTACTGAACACACAATGGAGCCTCAACAGATGGGAGAGTTAAGTTAAAGAAAGTCAGCGCTTTGGTTAAGAAGCCCCGCCCACCGCCTCGCTCTGACAGGTGGTGTGATCTCTGAGCCACACGGCGCTCAGACCGCCGCCTTTCTTCACTAAGTGTTCCACTTTGTCTGAGATTTCACAGAAGGACGCCTTCATGCCCGCCCGCCCGCCCGCCCGTCTCCTCGTGATCCCTGCGTGATCGAAAAAAGAGTCACATCTGTCGTTGAATTATCGTCTCGTTAAAGCAGGAAGGATCGCATTAAACTGTGAAGCTTTAAAAACTCAGTTTAAAGAAAAGTACATCAATTAAAGACGAATCAAACGCCACCGCAGTCACTGTGAAGTTATTTACTCCACTTAAGAACAACCTTTTCAGGAAGACGCCAACACACGATGAACGTGGGAAAACCAGACGTGAAGGACAATATTTACATTTTATAAAATAATAAAAGAAAACTCTACAACAATTATTCAAGAAGCAACAAGCCGGTCACTGTAAACTGTTCAGGAGGGTTTCAGGGTCCACCTACGAGTTTAACAAAACAAATCAAAAGTCAATTGTTTACTAAAGGTGTCAGCGAAACAGGGAAGCTAAATTTGAATCAGTCCGTGAATCTTTATGGATGTGATGGGTTTGAGTTAAAACTTTTACTGGATTAAATCTGGGGACTCAGTTTAGTGGAATATTATGATCAGGAGAGTTCAGTCAATCTACAGATGTGTAGATTGTGGCTGCTGTGGTGGTTTGACAGATGTGTAGATTGTAGCTGCTGTGGTGGTCTGACAGATGTGTAGATTGTGGCTGCTGTGGTGGTCTGACAGATGTGTAGATTGTGGCTGCCGGTGGTCTGACAGATGTGTAGATTGTGGCTGCCGGTGGTCTGACAGTCAGTGTGTGCTGTGTTTGATGCGATGTTAAAGCGATGGATCCCTGATGAATCTTAAAAGTTTTGTGAGGACACTTTGCAAACAGAGCTGCTTTAGAGTTGTGTGTTCTGTCAGAGAGAGAAGAAAGATTTATTTAATTTATGATGGGAACAAACAGAGGTAAATAAATAGTGTTTGTGCTGAAGAGATGACAGATACAGTCTGTGATCTTTAGAGAGACGTTGGTCTGTTTTCTAACCTGATGGAGGTTTAACGTCTTCTGATTGAGATTCATGACTCTAAAAAACAAAGTTCAGTTTGATGGATCTGATTCTGGACTTGATTACAAAGTGAGATCAGAATCTTACAAACATTAATGAAGGCTTCACAAAGTTGGGACTTTAAGTTTGTTAAGTTTGTGGAGGAGAAATATGAACTGAACAGTGTGCGTGCGTGATGTGTGCGTGCGTGTGTGACGTGTGCGTGTGTGTGATGTGTGTGTGTGTGTGTGCAGTTTAAAGCCTCTCTGACTGATGGACTGGAGATTGTGTGTTTGAAGTGTGACAGGTCCTCACAGCACACACACACAGTATAAATGATGTGTGTGTAGATGGTGTGTGTGTAGATGATGTGTATAAATCAGTGATTGAACGTTGCATGTTGTGTTGCTGCAGCAGTTAGCTCTTTTAGCATTAGCGCCTTATATGATCTGATTTTATTAGCTCTACACGACCACTTGTTCTCGTCATCCTCGCTGCTGTCTGCCAAATCTGCATCTGAGAGTCCGGGGACACCGAGGACGTTTCAGTTAATCACTCTCTCTCTCTCTGCCCCCCTCCTCTAATATCCCCTCATGGATAATGATATTTCTTCATCGGCTGAGTCCTCCTCCTCCTCCTCCTCCTCTGTGAAGGTTGAAAATGAAGCGTGGTCGTCAGGAGGACAAACCTCTCCTTCTCCTCAGTTACAGAATGAATTATTTTTAAGTGAATTAGCCAGGATGCATGCTGGGACGAACCCTGATTTGGAGCTTTGTGGAATCTCATTAAAAGCAGCTTTGTTATGGCACAGCCCCCCCCCCCCCCCCCATAATGACATGCATACCTCCCCTCCTGGCCGGCCACAGGTCTGCTCATAATGGGCCTGATTCATGGATCTTTGATTGCTGAGCAGAATTGGATTAAAGGATCATAAACGTCTCTCCTGCTCTGCATACGAGAGCTGCGAGCACAAGGACGGGTGAAAGTCAATTAAACAATAATGCTCCTTTAGCTTTAAACTTGGGACGTCAGATCAGAGCTCTCTGCTCGCGCCGAGGTCATTCCCTGATTTCAGTGATTGTCTTTTTGTGCTCGTTCACGGTCATTGACCTCGGGAGGACGCTCTTCTGTTTGCTCTCTGGTCCTCAGGAGAGTTCAATCGTCTCAACATGAATTCATCTGCAACAGAAGACTCAAACAGGCCGCTCCTTTAAAGGTTAATTTAGGAGACCACATTTAAAACCCCTCAAACTGATACTCTTATTCTGAAGTCGAGGTAGCATCTGTGACATCACCCAGCGACTAGTTTGGCTTTTTAAACTCCGCCATCTTGTTTTTATGTGGAGCTAGAAGAGACCATGATGAGAGGGTGGAGCTGGAGAGAGGCGAGGACTATAATCTTAAATTGTCAGCTATTTTACTGCTAGCATGGTTAGCAAGTTGTGTCTGTATTTCAGAAACTGATGTAACGTTGGATGCTAATTTTGGCTTTGTGCAAATAAGTGGAGAGAGCAGCTCTGTGCAGAGTGAAGGCCCAATCGTACAAATAGATGAATTGCAAACGTAGAGCTCTCGCTGTTGGAGGTTTTAGGAATATGAAATAAAAAAAAAAAAAAGAAAACAGTTTGAATTCCAACATCTCTTCAGAGAGCTCTCTCTGGAATTGTTTTTATTTGCTGCTTTGGCCTAAAGTGACATCAACGACTACTGCGACTCTGAAAAGTTGTCCATTTTATAAACTCAGAAAGCCAAAAAAACGCTAGAAAACAAGTTGAGCAGCAGCAGAGAAGAGCGCCCGGCAAGCTCGCTGTACCAGAGGGAAACAGCGGCTCTGCTTGCGCCGCTTTTCTAGCGATGTGTCTCTGTGTGATCGAGCCCTGACGGTGCAGATAGCTTCTCTCCTCGTCGAGGGAGAACATGAGGAACAATTTATGACGATATGAGAGACCTGGTCCATTTTGAGTGAATCAGTCCGTTAGTACAATGGAAGTAGACATGTTCAGGTCCCTGTGGAATAACTTGTCAATCACAGGAAGCCCCGCCCCTAACTCCTCCCCTCTTTCTGGTATCTTTGACTCTAAATGGGACCATAATTCACAAAATGAACATCACGCTGTATTGACTTAAACTACACACTGAGACCATAAACTGGAGGTAAACGTTTAGTGAGGGAATAAATCAGCTGATCATCGAGGAACGGAGGAAAAGGAAGAAAACACCAGACACTGATAAAGACGCCGACATTTTGAACATGAAGGTTTTTGTGTTCAGGGAAATAAAAAACCAGGAAGCAGCAAATGATTTCTTTAAATATTCTGGGTTTCAGATTGGTGGTGCGTTCAGGGCCCAGAGGATCCTGTCCTGATTTAATCACTGAATGAACGAGTGGTTACACGTGCTCAGGCGAGTCGCAGGTCGTCACTAAGAGGACCGCTCCCCCGGGGTCTCTGAGCCACAGATGGGTCATCAGATCTCACCCCTCCTCCCCTGCTCCCCCCGCCTGCTGAACACCTTCCAATTTGTGAGCGATATATTCATTACCCATCATCCCCGGCACTTGATTAAAGATCAGGCGTCCATGACTGTCGCCCCCCAGCTCGCCGTGACACCTCCCTTCCCGGGCCTGACACCCCCCCCCCCCCCCCCCAGTCGAGGTGGTCATGTGACGGAGGTTATTAATGGCCGCAGTCTCTCCACCACTTGACATGTTGCTCCAGCTGTCAGTCTGCGGCGGCGGCCGTGTGAGACCTGGGCGGGGAGAGTGGCGATGGCGGGCTGACCCATCCGTCACTGTCAGCGACCGCCCGGTGATGAATGGATCAGGGACGCACGGCGAGGACGGAGGGGCGAGGTGTGAGCAGGGTGTGTGTGTGTGTGTGTGTGTGTGTGTGTGTGTGTGTGTGTGTCTTCAGT
>NC_089211.1:8685067-8690067 GCF_963930695.1 Labrus bergylta | reverse complement strand
TGACCCCCCCTTCACTTCATTAATTAACCTGAACCAGCTCCACACACCTGCACACCTCATCACCCCCCCCCACCCTCAGCAGCTCACATGTCTGTTGTTGTTGTGTTTACACCTCAGAGCAGGACTCTACACACACCTCTCACATTGGGGGGGCTGACCTGTTTTGTGCCCCCCCCCCGTCACTAAATGAACGTTCATGTTAATCAGAGCGAGACGACACAAACACCTGTCGGGGGGCAGCGTCATAATGAGCAGGTTAATAAAGGAGCAGATTATAATCTGATCCTCTCATTAAGACAGAGAGCTGCAGGGAAACACATCAAGCAGTTCCTCCAGTGTCCACTAGAGTCTGTCTCCTGCAGTGAGTCAATCCCCATAGAGCCCTATGTTAAAATGGTTGTTCACTGTCAAAATGTTTCTATTTAATTATGGCCACCCATGTATTAGGTTCAGGATTGTTGTTGGTTTTTATCAGTGAAGACGGTTCTTATGTTACCTGAAATGTGTTGTTTACCGCATGTTCCAAAGATTTCTGAGTTTCTTGTCCGTCTTCTTGCTTTTCTAACACACACACACACTGATTCTGATCTCAGCATCCTGAATCACCTCTTAAATCTCTTCCACACCTTCAAATGGAGTGAGGCGTCTTGTGTTTAAGTTGTTAATATCCCAGTATGAAGTGTCGTTGTGTCTGCAGTCTTCAGTGTTTTTAAATCATGACATGTTGATTAAAAGCTCTCTGATATGCAGCCGGCGTTCAGCTCACATGTGAACAGTTTAATTCTAACGCGGCGCTGAGGCTGCAGGATGATGAGACAGTTTGTTCAAACTGGCCTGTGGTGGTGAAGAAGAGGACAAAGGTAGGGCATGTGTTCCCAGAGTGCTGTCTTACAGGCTCTCAGGTGTTCGCTCTGACAGGCTGCAGGCAGGAAGCAGCTCTCAGGTGTCAGCGACGATCAGGGTGTTCTCCGAGAAGCGAGCCCGCTGTCGAGCTAAAGGTCAGCGTGAAAAAAAAGGGAAAGTTCCCGCCGGAGCGGAAAACACGGCGCGTGTGTGTCACAGATTAATCTGAGAATCATTATCATGCATCTGTGTGTGAATAATTCTGAGCCAAAGATGCATTTCTGGATTAATTCTGCAGCTTTTCCAGCACAGAGAGACGAGCGGCGGGAACAGAGCGAGCACGCTCCGAAGATTAGAATATATGTGTGCATTTATATTACCTCCTTTACTGTCAGCTAAATTATTCATGTCATCCAGATCCAGTCAGTCCCCGAGTGTTTCTGCTCAGAGCTCACAGCCAGCAGCTTTTTCATTTCATTTTAATAAAGAGCTCTGCTGCACCGCCGCCTGACATTAACGTGTGTGTTTACACTCTGTGTGTGTGTGTGTGTGTGTGTGTGTGTGTGTGTGTGTGTGTGTGTGTGTGTGATCTTTGTACACACACAGAGGTGATCTGTTGTTGACTGGATATAAAGTGTAAAGGTTTTCAATTATGTGAACTAAACATGATGATGTCAGGTGTCACACAGCTGATTTACACCTGCAGGAGATCAGCCACACACACACACACACACACACACACACACACACACACACACACACACACACACACACACACAGAATACAACTTCATAAATGTTTGTTTGTTGAAAGGAGGTCAGATCGATCATTTCTGATGCATTCGAGGACGTCGGGAAATCTGAACACTGATTGGTTTCCATGTTTTGCAGATTTATCCGTTAAGTGTTTGATCTAGAAATGTTGGCTGCTCTTACATGCAGACTTCTGTTTAAAGATGCTGCGTTCAGGTGATCCTCCGACAGTTAGATATGCTGCGTTCAAGTGCTCCTCCGACAGTTAGATATGATGTGTTCAGGTGCTCCTCCGACAGTTAGATATGATGCGTTCAGGTGTTCTCCGACAGCTTGATATGCTGCGTTCAGGTAATACTCTGACAGTTAGAAATGATGCGTTCAGGTGTTCTCCGACAGCTAGATATGCTGCATTCAGGTGCTACTCTGACAGTTAGATATGATGCGTTCAGGTGCTACTCGACACTTAGATATGATGCGTTCAGGTGCTCCTCCGACAGTTAGAAATGCTGCATTCAGGTGCTACTCTAACAGCTTGATATGCTTCGTTCAGGTGCTCCTCTAACTGTTAGATATGCTGCGTTCAGGTGCTCCTCTGACAGCTTGATATGCTGCGTTCAGGTGCCCCTTTAACTGTTAGATATGCTGCGTTCAGGTGCTTCTCTGACAGTTAGAAATGCTGCATTCAGGTGCTACTCTAACAGCTTGATATGATGCGTTCTGGTGGAAGTTCTGGGTCATTTCTTCCCGAGTTTCCGAACTCATCCTCCCCATGTGTGTGAGACACCATATGGATGCAGGGAGAGATCAATACATCTGATTACCCCTGATCAGAGTCTGGATTGTTCCTGCTCCTGATCTCCACACAGACACCAAAGCCTGCTGATACATAATTGGTCGATTCAGCTCGGACTACAAACAGAAGAACACCTGACATGCTGAGTCGAGGTTCTTCATGTTTACGTCGACTCTGTGTTTGGTTCCACTCTGTGTGCTCCATGTGAGCGACGCTGTGTGTTCAGACGATGGTCTCTAGTGCAGAGCTGCGTCGCCCTCTCCAGGTCTCCGTCCCTGCAGACTCAGAGAGAGGTCGTGGTTGTTGTTGTTGTGAGGACGGCGCGCAGCAGCTCACAGCGACTCTCTAAATGTCCTTCACATTTGTTCTGCACTTGTTTAAAGCGTTGAGTCGACCCGAGCGTTTGCCCTTTAACAGAACATCTCCCTCCTCCTGCAGATGTTCGGCCCGCCCAGCCGCGAAGCTGCAATTATTGATGGCTTCATATAAGCAGTGAACTTCTCCAATCGGGCCGCTCGGTAATTGTAAAGGAAGTCATATGCATAAAATTAATTATACGGCACAATAAGGCCCATAAATCAGGTCAGTATCAATTCAGCTGGAAATGTTTCACGCTGGTGCTCCTCGGCAGAGTTCAAGGTAAAAAAGAAAGAGGATTCCCCTTCTTTAACGAATCAGGGAAGTAATCTGTCAGAGGACAAAGACGCGTCTCACATGGCGCTCCCGCTGAGCGATCGCGGTCTAAATTTAGAACAAGAAATGAGCTTTTCTCTGCTTCATGTCTCGGCTCTGTTTACTCTCTGATTCTGATGTTTGCAGCAGAGATTCCTCCGTTTGACTCTCTGATTTCTGTCACTTAGCGATGTGAATATCAGAATAATCACGCTGTCCCTGAACGCTCCGCGCACAGGAGGGAGGCGTCCTGCGGGTGTCCTGCAGCGGTCTGACTCACGGTGCGGGAACTAATTCAACAGAACAAAGACACGCGTTCACTCCATTTATTTTCCATCCGATCATTATGGGATGTATTTGTTTTAATGACTTTGTGTAAATCAGTTCATCTCAGTCTGCGCTGACTGCTCGCTTCAATTACGACCCAGTCATTTATTACCCCCCCCCCACCCCCCCTCGTAGAGAGAGGGGCTAATTGCCCAGATGGAAAGCTTAATGAGGGCTGCACTATCATTTCCAGCTCTTCACGTTTGTATTTTGTTAACGACTTAATTAAACTATTTTTTTCAACAGGTCGTCTTTCAATCACTGAGGAGCACATCATCACACGTTTATATACCTGTACATACACCTCACCTGTAAAACTATACCTGTACATACACCTCACCTGTAAAGCTATACCTGTACATAAACACCTCACCTGTAAAACTATACCTGTATATATACACCTTTGTGACTGTAGACTGAGTCGTGTCTTTTTGAAGCTGCAGAATCTTCTTCATACTGCACGCCTGTTATTAAGGTCAAAGGTTAACTTCCTGAGATCTGTGCTGAGAAACAGAAAGTGATTTCAGCGTCTTTGTCACCTGGTGACTGTAATTCATTTCTTCGGGCGCTTTCTGCTGCTGAGAACGCCGTCTCTTCACTGAAAACGGCTTAAAAAAAAGACGCTGGCGCTTTGAAAAAAACGCCAGGTGGACACGTGGCCTGAGTTAATGACCCGTTAGCTCATGTGGTCATCATGTGGAGTAAGGTTATAATCAGCAGCCAGTTAATGCTGAATGAAGTGACCTTTATTTAAAGTGTGTGTGTGAATCACTCACACAGGTTCAAACGGACTCTCTGACCTCTGACCTCAGTTTGGAGGGACGTAGAGGTTTTTAGTTCCAACATGGCCGCCGTCCCTCCCGTGTGACTAACGCCAGGTGTGACCCGTGATGTTTGATGAACGACGTGTGTGAAAGCGTCCTTACCAACATTCATCCCATCGTGGCGTTAAGAGCGCGTCCGTTTGAGCGCTGAATGATGCTCTCTCTTATTCTTTCATCTGAAACGTTTCACGGCCAACACGTGTGCTAAAGCGGCGATTAATCACACACGGCCGGCGTGTCGTTTGTCTCTGCCCGCCCGCCGTGTCGATAGCTGCTCCTATAAAAGGCACAAACACATCAGCGATTTAATTAATGCAATTAAACCAGGCGACCATTTCTCAGCAGCTTCTGTCACGTCGTAATGTGCACGCCGTCACTGACCCGCTAACTGAGGAGGCTTTAATAACCAACGCCATCATGGATTCCTTTTTCATTAAGTGGAATAAGAAATATGAAAAAGAGGGATATTGATGGATGAAGGATTGTAAAAGATGGCTGCAGAGAGAGACGGTCAAAGCGGAACTGACCCCGGGCTCCGATGGACGGCGATAAAATAAACGTGTTTGTTTCTCTGTAAGTCAGAAGTGTCAGAGGACTCTCCAGCTCCGAGGCGTCCCCAGCCCAGGCGAGATATATGATCCCTACAGGGTGCTCTGGGTCTACCCCCGGGTCTCCTCCCTGTTGGGCGTGCCCGGGAAAACCTCCACAGGGGGACATCCAGGAGGATCCTGATCAGATACCTGAACCACCTCACCTGGCTCCTCTCGATGTGCAGAAGGAGCAGCT
>NC_089211.1:8635067-8680067 GCF_963930695.1 Labrus bergylta | reverse complement strand
TCAAACACTTACCCCCTGTCTCCCCCTCTCTCTCCCCCCTCTCTCGCCCACTCTGTCGTCCTGAAGGTTAACTCTGGGTTGTGTAACATCTACACCACAAACATGCTTTGAAACAGACTCTGTATTCCCTAAAAGGTTTTCTAACAAGCCCACAAACATGACACCCAAATGATTTACAACAAAAACAATTCAGAATGAACACTAAAAGCAAACTAGATTTATTCCTATATTTATATATAGGAACATGTGCAACCTGATAAAAATATAATCCTGCACAGGGGACCAGCCAACGATTAAGTTCCAAAAAACCTGCAGTTCCTCCAGTGTCCACTAGAGTCTGTCTCCTGCAGTGAGTCAGTCTCCATAGAGCCCCATGTTAAAATGTCCAATTTTACAGCTGCAGTTCCTCCACTTTGATTAGTTGGAGTTTTTTTCACACCTCACTCGGCTCCAGATCCAAGATGGCAGCAACCAAACGGCAAACTCAATAGCCCTAATATTTCTTTATTAATAATCATGTTATTCAGATCTTAGATTAGAATCTCTAAGTGGAGTAGACCACAGACTGAATCTAAATGAAACAAAGTTATTGGTTGATTTTCTTCAGAGTTTCCCCCATCGACCCCTTCTTTAAAAAAAACTCTTTAAGACTTTGAAATGTTCATTAAGTGTCAAAGAAGCTTCACGTGTGCAAAGATTCATTTCACACCTGAAGCCACGTCAGCACGCCGTCTGTCAAACACCAAGATGGATGTGAGGACGAGTCAAATAAACGGTCCGCGACGCTCGCTGTTACTGCACAAGTATAAACACGGCTCTGCACATGTAGCTGTGTGTGTGTGTGTGTGTGTGTGTGTGTGTGTGTGTGTGTGTGTGTGTGTGTGTGTGTGTGTGTGTGTGTGTGTGTGTGTGTGTGTGTGTTCTCACAAGTTTACTCAGCTTGGGAATCACGTCTTACAGATGGAGAACGGGCGAATGTCACCGGGGGAAAATATTATCCCAGCGCTGACCTCCGTTTGAAAATGAGAGTCCTGTAGTCGCCCCCCCCTCCTCCCATCATCCTCATCAAAGACCCCCCTCACACCGCACACCCACATCGTCTGTAACACATGAATACGAGATGATGATGCGGGACGAGAGGTTGCACACACACCTGAGTGTTTCCTGTGTGTAACCTGCATGTTGTCTGTAAACGAGAAGTTACTTCATGTCTCTGTTTCTCTGAGGTCAGATCCATTCAGGGTCTATTTCAGGAGGCCGCGGCGTGTTTTCTCAAAGAGCACAAATCCCTGCGGTGTTTTCTCTCCACCGCACTCCAACGCTCCACCAAGTCACATCAAAGTGCCTCTGCTGAAGGAAACGCTCGGAAAGTATGTTTTACAACTCAGTGGGACTCCTGCTGTCAGCTGGAGGAGGAGGAGGAGGAAGACGAGGAGGAGGAGGAGGAAGAGGAGTAAGAGGAGTAAGAGGAGGAGAAAGAGGAGTAAGAGGAGGAGGAAGAGGAGTAAGAGAAGGAGGAGGAGGAGGAAGACGAGGAAGACGAGGAGGAGGAGGAAGAGGAGGAAGAGGCGGAGGAAGAGGAGTAAGAGGAGTAAGAGGAGGAGGAGGAAGAAGAGGAGGAGGAAGAGGAGGAAGAGGAGGAGGAGGAAGAGGAGGGGAGGAAGAGGAGGAGGAGGAAGAGGAAGAAGAGGAGGAGGAAGAGGAGGAGGAGGAGGAGGAAGAGGAAGAAGAGGAGGAGGAGGAAGAGGAGGAGGAAGAGGAGGAGGAAGAGGAGGAGGAGGAGAAGGACTTTCTCACGCTGACAGCAGCGTCCATGTTTGACTGTGTGAGAGTCTTGAGGAAGCTGGATCAGTCACAGACACACACAGATGTTATCTCGGTCAGATTCAGTGAGGGAGAAGAAATCGTTCCACATGATGCAGATTTAGTGGAAAACAAGCTTCTGGTTCATCGCGGGGGGTCAGGGGGGGTCAGGGGGGTCGAACAAAGTGACCTCTTTCAAGGAGAGCTGGGAAAAAGTTCCCTTTGACGTTCTCAACACAGCCGAGGATCCAAACATCTTCTAATGGATTCATCAAACCTGCAGACGTGTGCTGAACGCTGACCACGCACCTCCTGTTTCCCACGAAACACCATCAATATGACCACCGGGAGATTTTGTACTTCACGCCTTCAAATCCGGCATCACGTATCTCATCAGGTCCAAGCAGAAAGCGTCTCACTAATATTTACAGGATGATTGTTTACAATGTTTTGCAGCTTTCACTGGGTGATCGGAGACGTTGGAAAGCTGGCGGGCAGCTTGAAGGCCTGTGACCATGGACGGCGTCTTGGAACACGTTTTAGATATAAACTCAATTCAGCGTTTTCAGTTCTCAGCGTCCTGAGCTCTAACCTTGACGTCTGTTCTTTCTTGCTGATGCACTCACTTGTCTCAGTTGAAAGACGTTGTATAGAACAGGCGAGGCTTCTGAGCTCATCTCTGTCAACAACAATGGCGTTTCAGTTTCAGACATCGAGCTGCTGCTGCTGATGTCAGGACACAACGCGTCTTCATGATGAATTTAAGAAATAAAGCACATATTAAACACACAGAGCTAAAAGACACCTAACAGACATTACTGAGGGAAGCAGGAGGTCACTTTGTAACCTAGCAACCATGAGCGCTGTTGTGCATCTTGAGAATTGTCCTAAGAAGTCGCGCACTAGAAGGCGAGTCTCAGGGTCAAAGGTCATCAGGTTAAACTCCGGATGTTCCGTCCAACATCAGCCATATGAACGAGTGAACAGACCGCTCTGATACACGCCGGTTGGTTCATTGTGCTCAGCGAGTTGCTGTACTGTCCTGGTCGCCGTCTGCAGAAAAACGCCATCATAGCGTCCTTCACGACGCACATAGCAACCATCTGCTGCTTCTCGAGCGACTTTACAGGGGTGCAAACTTGTCACCTTTCGGCGAAATTTGCCGTTTTGGATCCCATTAGGTCATTTGTGTGATTCATTTAGATCTGCAATAAAAATATTTGGGGGGGGGGGGGGTCTATGACGCGAGCTGTCATGCTTCTTGCGGCCGGCGAGCTCGGTCCCTGCAAACGTCGAGTCGTTTCATACTGATTGCAGTCAGAGCGGTCTGAAGAAAGTACTTCCGGGCCCTGCAGCCAATCATTGCAACACGGTCAGCACGAACCCGCCCATGTTGGTGCGCAGCTGGGCGCTCAGATCCGCGATTGTGCAATATCGCCGCGCCGACTGTAAGAAGCATGAAACCTGATTCAATGACTCGCAATGTGCAGCACATGGTACTCGAGGTACTAGATGGCGCGGCGTGTCCAGACGCCGTCCGGGTTGCTCCGCTGTGGCTGTGTGTTTTTTTCTTTATTTATGTTGTTTTTGTGAACTTTTTTACATCAGCTCTTTCAGCAAAGATAACTTATGACCGAAATACGCTTTTGGACATAAAGAGACTGGTAACAAACACAGTTTCCATCGATGATCAGTGGTTGCCGGTCGAACTCCTGCGTAACACAACACAGGGCGGGAACAATGGCCGGAGGAGGAAAAAGCACCGCGGAAGACGAAGTGGTGTCCGAAACAGGCTAAGAACTCAGGCTCACCGCCCACCCCTGCCAAGCATCCTTCTTGCCAACGTCCAGTCCCTAGATAACAAGATGGATGATCTGAGGGGTCGGGTAAAATACCAATGGGACATGAGGGACTGTAACATCATCTGCCTGACGGAAACAAGGCTCACTCCTGTGGTGCCGGATCAAGCCATCATGCCATTGGACTCGTTCTCTGTGTTTCGCAAGGACAGGACGGAGTAATCTGGCGAGTCAAAGGGTGGAGGGGTTTGTTTTATGACCAACAACAGCTGGTGTAACCCACAAAACATTAAAACTCTCTCCAACTCCTGCTCGGCCCATCTGGGGCACATAACCATCCTGTGCCGTCCATTTCACCTCCCCTGGGAATTCACTTCGGTCATCGCTACATCTGTTTACATTCCACCACAAGCGGACATGCATGACATGCTGTGCCGGCACCAAAACAAACATCCGTACGCTGCCCTCATCGTGGCTGGGGATTTTAACAAGGCGAACCTGAAGAAAGTTATGCCGAACTTTTTCCAACACGTCACTTGCTCCACCAGGGGCAACAATACACTGGATCACTGCTACACGCCATTCAAAGAGGGCTACAAGGCGATTTCCCTGCCCCCACTGGGTAAATCAGACCATTCCGCCATTTACCTTTTGCCAAGGTACAAACAGATGATTGTACGTGAAAAGGTGGTGACGAGGCAGGTTAGGTGCTGGAACGACCAATCAGAGGCTACACTGCGAGACGCTCTGGATGACGTCGACTGGGGCATGTTCCAATCCAGCTCGAGTGACGTAGACGAGTTTACGGAAGTTGTGACAGACTTCATAGCAACGCTGGTAGACAACGCCGTTCCCATGGTGTCTGTCCGGATTTTCCCGAACCAGAAGCCATGGGTAGATAAATCTATCCACACCGCTGTGAACGAATGGACCGCTTCATACAACTCGTCACTTCTCACCGGCAGGACGGGGGAATACAAAGCGGCGTCTTACAGACTGAGATGAGTAGTGAAAGATGCTAAGCGGAGGTACAGGGACAAAGTGGAATCACAGTTCCAGCAGCGTGATTCAAGGAGCTTGTGGCAAGGACTGCAGACAATTACTGACTACAGGAAAAGAGCCCATGTCTCGGTGAGAGCTTTTATGCGCAATTCGAGGCTAGCGCTAGCACCGCTAACGTTAGCATGCCAATTGATGCAGCCAGCAGGATCTCCGAGGCCGGAGTGGCACACTCACACCCGCTCACTGTGTCAGAGCACTACGTGAGGAGGACACTGAGAAAGGTAAACACCAGGAAGGCTGCCGGGCCAGATGGTATTTCTGGCAGAGTGCTGAAGTCCTGTGCCGACCTGTTAGCTCCAGTGTTTACCATCATCTTCAACCTCTGCCTGAGTCAGTCTGAGGTCCCCACATGCCTGAAAAAAGCCATTATTGTCCCTGTACCGAAGAATGCCTCTCCAGCTTGTCGTAATGACTATCACCCAGTAGCACTCACCTCAGAAGTGATGAAGTGCTTTGAGAGACTCATCAAGATGCAAATCTGCTCCTTGCTCCCCAAGTCTCTGGATCCACTTCAATTCGCATACAGACTGAACAGATCCACTGATGATGCTGTCTCCCAGGTACTGCACACCACACTCACCCATCTGGACAGAAGGAAGGGGGACTATGTGAGACTGCTGTTCATTGATTTTAGTTCAATTTTCAACACAATAGTCCCCGCCCACCTCCATTCCAAGCTAATCAACCTCGAACTTAACACCTCCCTGTGTGTTTGGATCCTGGACTTCCTGACGAACAGATCCCAGGTGGTCAGAGTGGGCAGACACACCTCCAGCCCCTGCACCCTCAACACCGGAGCACCACAGGGCTGTGTCCTCAGCCCCCTGCTCTTCACCCTGTACACACATGACTGTGTGGCCACAAGCAGATCCAACATCATCGTGAAATTTGCAGATGACACGGTGGTTGTTGGTTGCATCAGCAACAATGATGAGCAGGCGTATACAGGGGAGGTTGGAAACCTGTCACAGTGGTGCCAGGACAACAACCTGCTCCTGAACGTCAGCAAAACGAAGGAGCTGATTGTGGATTTCAGGAGAGGACAGCAGAGGGATTACACCCCACTGAGAATTGATGGGATGCTGGTGGACAGGGTGTGCAGCTTCAAGTACCTGGGGGTGCACATCTCTAAGGATTTAACATGGACAACCCACATAGACAGTCAGGTGAAGAGGGCGAGGCAGCGCCTCTATCACCTCAGACAGCTGAGGAAATTCAAAGTGTCTGTGAAGGTCCTGAAGACTTTTTATTCCGGAGCGGTGGAAAGTGTGCTGACTGGAAACATCACCCAGTGGTACGGGAACAGCACTGTACGTGACCGAAGAGCCCTGCAGAGGGTGCTGAAGTCAGCAGAGCGTACCATGGGTACAACACTCCCCACCCTCCAGGACATCTTCACAAGGAGGAGCACAGCCAGGGCAAAGAGGATCATGAGTGATCCCCACCACCCAGGTAACGGACTGTTTACATGGCTACCCTCTGGCAGGCGCCTTCGACACATCAAGGCGAACACAAAAAGACTCAGGAAGAGCTTCTTTCCTCAGGCTGTCCGGACTGTTAACTCCACTCTCCTCAGTTAAAAACAAAACAGAACTGTGACTACATGATGCACACACACCACACATTCCAATCTGCACATTGCACTTTGACACCCTGGACACTTTACACACTGACACTTTACACTATTTACATTACCCTATATTTTATATTTTGTACATTCAAATAATTCTTTTTTTATTTTTAACATTATATTCTATTTTACTGTATATATGTGTATTAGTAATTTGAGTGTTTATTGCATGGCCTTGCAGAACAGTCTTTACATTTCACTGCACATCTATATGAGCATGTGACAAATAAAAATCTTGAATCTTGAATCTTGAATGGCTAATTTACATAACGTTATTTTCCCCTGAAAACACTGTGAGAAGACTTGAAGTCTGGCTACCAAGCCAGCCTTTCTGTTAAACATCCTGTCTGATCATATTAACCGTTTGGTAGCCAAAGATGTAGAGAGAAATGTGTGCTAGCTTGAAGGTAACTTCATACAGCTTTCTGGTTCATTATTATCTCAGGCAACATTAAAGTGACAGCAAATGTGACAGTGTCAACACATGTAATAAGGTAGGCCAGAGGGAATATAAACTTAATGAGAATCAGCAGGAGCAAAACATCAGGTTAATATATTGATAATGTTTCATATTTTATGATGGAAGATATGTGAAAATATTGTCATCCTTGATGACTGTATTATGTTCTCTCAGACTCTAGAGCTACTTGCAGAGTGACTGCTTTTCACATCACCCTTTATTAAAACATGGTAAGCCCTGTTCTGCAAATTCATCCCATTTATAAAAAGGGACTGAAGGTTGGGAGCATGGGTTTTTCATGTTTCACTGAAGCTTTATCAAAAAGTTAAAACAGAACATAGATATAGACAAGCAATTGTGTTTTTCTTATTGTTTGCACTGCTTCTTTAGTCGGTCTGAATGCTAAAATCGTCTGTAAATTCACATTTTAAAGCCGATATTTTTTTTTTAAAATCTTCCCGGGGGAGCTTGCCCCGGACCCCCCTAGGTGGTTTGGATGTCACCTTTTTCATCCCTGATCAGTTTGCACCCCTGAGTTTAACAACATTATCGGCAGGTGAGAGATGCTCCAACATAAGAGACCCAGCATGGCGAGCAAAGGCGTGTTTTTATTCATCTTTGGTTTAACACAGATCATGTGAGGCCGCGTCCACATGTAGGTGGGTATTTCTGAAAACGTCGCTGATTGGCAAGCGTGATCCGCCATCAGAGGGCCCCTGCCGGCCGGCTTCATGCTGGTGTTAGGGTGGACGGTTCTTTGGGCCAGCGGATACTTGTGTAGCGGTACCGGGTTCGATTCCCGGTCGACGGAAAACTTTTGTAACGGTACCAGGTTCGATGTTGTTTTGACTTAGGTCACTGAAAACACACCTTTGGGAAAATGGCAACACTCACAACTGTGTGTGTGTGTGTGTGTGTGTGTGTGGACATGAGAAAATGTGTGGTCTGTGCGTGTGCGCTGACAATGTGTGTGTCTGTGTGCGCGCTGACATGTGAGCGTGTGTGTGTGCAAGCCTCCAGACGACACATTGAAGCCGATCTTTCTGCTGCCGTCACATGTCCTCCTCTCATGACTTTACGCCTGTGAGAGTCCGAGCCGTGGAGACCTGAGTCTAACCTGCAGTCTAGAGACGGCCAATCAGAGCGAGCCGAGGAGCAGGATGTGACGGGCAGGCTGATCTGCCGTGAACCTGTTTAATGTGAGCTCGCTGCCGTGAAGGCCGAGCTTTGTTAGAGGCGGGGAGATAAAGGGAGCAGGAGGATGTTTAGGTTTAGGTCTTCAATCTTTCCCAGCTGTCGCCTCACTCATCATGACAGACAATCTGAGGGGATCAAATTATGGACTAACCATCTCAGTCAGAGGCCAGAACCCAATCCTGGACCGTCCCCCCTGGGTTTAGTCTGTCAGGTGCAGCTTGTTTGGACCTTGGCGCCTGCAGACTCGATGCAGGGCGGACCGAACATCTGAAAGTCTTTAATATCGAAACCTGTATTTATTTAATTTCATTAATTTAACTTCAAATCAGTTTAGCTCTTTACTTGAGTATGGTCATATGAGTTATGTTATTATTATGGGATGTAGATCTTTGTTGTCATGACGATTAAACTCTTTTACAGATTTTCTTCATTACTTTTTAATCAGATCGAAGTTGTGTGTGTGTGTGTGTGTGTGTGTGTGAGTGAGTGTGGTGTGTGTGTGTCTGTGTGTGTGCCTGTGTGTGTGTGTGTGTGTGTGTGTGTGTGTGTGTGTGTGTGTGTGTGTGTGTGTGTGTGTGTGTGTGTGTGTGTGTGTCTCTTTGTGTGTGTGTGCGTGTGTGTGTCTGTGTGTGTGTCTGTGTGTGTGTGTTGTCCTGCTGCAGCGGTGTGTCCTTCATTAAAGCAGCAGTGACAGAACACACAGAGACCCTCTGACACCCCCCCCCCCACCCCCCCCCCTGTCCTCTACCCCCCCCCCCCCCCCCTCCCCACCCCCCCTTCCATCTCCTGTCCTCAGGTCAATGGGTCTCCCGTGGATACCTTGCTTTTAAGCCATCACGCTCCCCCATGGGGCACATGAGGGAGATCTATCTGTGTCACCCCCCCCTCAGGTGATCCCCGGGTAATGTGGTGAAGGACAGCAAGTGTTCCCATCAGCCCGGACCTCCACGCCTCGCGCCTGTTCACCCCGCTCCTACTTTTGGTGGGTAATTACAGCGAGGGCGGTCTCTTTGGAGTGGGAGGCAAACCAATTAGAGAGTGAGAGGACGTCTGTGTGACAAACCCGGACACCGGGTCGCATGTTTATGATGTCGTGGCTCCGCTCGGGGGCCGTTATCACAGATAAGTGTGCAGTCTGGAGGTCGTTGATGGAAATGGGATTCAGTTTTGGCCTGTGGTTTTACATGCTCTGATTATTCTGATGGCCGCCTGAGTGCTTCATTATGATCATCCGTCTCTGATCGAGCTTTGATTCTGCTCGTAACTTATCAGTTTAAAAAGGGATCAACAGGATCAGTCACAGACGGGGGGGGGGTACATTACAGGGTTTGATGAATGGGAGCGCGAGGACGACTTCACATTCATCGAGCTCACTGCAGGATAAAGTCTCCTTTGAGGGGTCTTAAAACTTTGGTCCTAATTGAACTCAAAGTGCTGCAATGTGCTTTACATTGTTTCATAAGTTGTTTTTTGACTGGGGCGCGCTGGTGGCGCAGTGGCATGGCGTGCGTACCATGTGTTGAGACTCTCATCTCAAGCGGTAGGCCCGGGTTCGTTTCCACCCGCAGCCCCTTTCCGCATGTCATTCCCCGCTCTCTCTCCCTGGTTTCCGACTCTATCCACTGTCCTCCCTCAGAATTAAAGGCACGAAAAAGCCCAAAATAAATCTTTAAAAAAAAAAGAAGTTGTTTTTTGACATTTTGGGGGGGGTTATATGCATATGACATTTGTGCACGGCGTTGCAAAACAGCCAAGAGACGAGACGACAACATACCTGCACATTTGATCGAATGCCACGAATGCCATAAAAAAGTTTTTTATTTAATCACAATGTTTGGTCTGTCTTCAGACGACCTCTGGATGAGATGTGGGACCCCCAGGCCAGTAAGGAGCCCCCTGACAAACCTTATACCACAGCAGAGGCTCAAAATGTGCAAATTTAGCAAAGACAGGAAACCTCCCTAAAGAGGCCCCATCTGACAGAACTCCCTCCCCAGGCCCTGGAAAGCATCGCTTTCATTTACAAACCAAAGTTTGTCGATGAAAGAGGAATGATCTGTGGGAGTGAAAACAGAACAGTCAGCGTCGGGACCCTGGCAGACATGATGCTGATCAACGCTTGTTGGAGGGGCCCCCAAGGAAGTTTTGCTTAGGGCCCCCACAGACTCGAAAATCTCCCCCTGGATGTGTGCGTGCATTTCTCTTCTCTCGTATTTTTTTTTTTGATACCAAGTTTCAAAATGATCGGTAAAATTGGAAAGTGCTGAAACTTACACAACAAATAGGGCGGCTGTAGCTCAGTTGGTAGAGTCGTCGCCTCTTAACCAGAAGGTCGAGGGTTTGATCCTCTCTCGATCCCCAGCTGAGCAACATGCCTGATGTGTCCTTGGGCGAGACCTTTAACCCTGCCTTGCTCCCTCTGCTTTGGTGGCGGTGTATGTATGAATGAATTAGTGTTGTACTTACTCTCTGATGTACGTCGCTTTGGACAAAAGCCTCTGTTAAGTGAATTGTAGAACTCCTTCAGACTGGGTAACTCGGCCTCCGATGTTATGATTTGTGCTTTTGCCGTGCATTCCAGCAGTCCGACACACACATCCCAAATGTTTCCACAGTTCGATATAAAACTTCACATTTTGTTGGACGTGTGCCGCTCAGGGAGAAGAAGTCTGTGAGCAGATCTGACTGATGGTCCGCTCTTTAGATGAAGTCTGCTCCCTCTGAGTGTATCTCTTATTAGAGATGTTCTTTAAAATCCTCCTGATGGTTTCCAGTAACACGGACGGTACAAACATCAGAGAATGTTCTGGAAGACATAAAGTGAGTTTATCAAACGTACACAGCTGACAGTAAAAGGCATGACTCCACATTTTCTGCAGAATATAAAATAAAGTTAAAAGCACAATAAATACTGAATGCTTTCTGTCCTGCTCTGCCTTCCATCGGTCAGACTTCCCCCTCGTGCTCACAGCGTCCTGTGTGTGTTCTGTTTAAAACGTCATTAAGCAGCAGGCGGCGGCGTCGGGGGAGCCGTGAGTTACAGAACATTGAAATGCTGTACATGAACTCGTCTGTGCAGGATGAAGTGTTTAATGCTGTTCTGAAACACGTCACACTCTGACGTCTGTTTCTGTTGCGGTCAGATGGCGTGCTGTTCTCAGGGACATTTCCGGTCATCCTGGTGTGAGTATGGTGTGTCTCTCTCTCCCTCTGGATGTGGAATCATTGAGCTCCTTCGGGGCTCATTAGTCGAGACTTTGTGTGCGACAGTCTGTCAGCCTGTGTGTTAAACTTGTGCGGACGCCGCTCTCTAACTTCATGCTCCATTTGCTTTGTTCTCCTGCGCGGTGGCGGCGGCTCCTGCAGGTGTAAAGTGAAGCTGCGGTTCATTTAACTCCGTTCACTTAATGAGGCGTCAGAAGAAGTGGGGGGCGGGGGGGAGATCGCCACAGAGCTGCAGACGGATTTCTCAACAACACAACGTGACGGACGCGCTCACCTCGTCTCTAACAGTCAAAGCAGGTTTCAGGATTTCCTCTGATAAAGATCTTTTTCAACATCAGAACGTCAAAGATTACGTCTCTAAATGTCTGTTTTTGTCTAACCGAGTGATGAAATCCAAAAATCTTCATAATCTCCGTACAAAGAGGAACACAGGAGCCAAAGAACGAGCCACATTTCTTAAAGTAGTCCCTGACAGACGGTCCAGTCTCCTGGTCTGAGAGCTCCCTAAAGGCCCTGGAACACCAAGGAGACCGTCGGTGAGCGGTCGCCCCCCTAGTCTTTGCGGTGTGTCCAGCTCCGTCACTACCAGTCCGCTCTGTTTTGCCCTCGTTAAAGAGTCCCCTTCCTCAACTAGAAAGACAGATAACTCCTTCCACATTCAGTAGTCAATAAATGTTGATTTATTTGAGTGCCACTGTTATTCATTGACAGAATGCAAAATGCAAGGTGACCTACAGCTCCTTGCTTAGGCCAGAACACGCTCCAATTGGCCTTTTTTTTGGCCGACTCTACATGTTGAATCCGCGTGAGCCGTCGCTGGCGCAGTTGGTTACACAAAAACTATCCACTGAGAAGAGAATTATTTTCCGTTGTCATATGATGTCCTTTTGATAACTTCTCTGCACACGGATCCTAAAAAAACGACTGAAACTCTGTAGTTACCCTTTCTAGATCGCTGTAGTACACATGCCAGGCCAGTAGTTGGCGGTGTGACTTTGTAATAAACACGTGCATGAACGCATCCTCTTCCTGAGCGCTAAGATGTAAACGAACAAAGATGGCGAACGTCATCAAACTGGGACCTGGTACTGATCCTAGCTAACAGGTCAATGAACACAAGGACCTGGTACTGGTCCTAGCTAACAGGTCAATGAACACAAGGACCTGGTACTGGTCCTAGCTAACAGGTCATCAAACTGAGACCTGGTACTGATCCTAGCTAACAGGTCATCAGACTGGGACCTGGTACTGATCCTAGCTAACAGGTCATCAGACTGGGACCTGGTACTGATCCTAGCTAACAGGTCATCAGACTGGGACCTGGTACTGATCCTCTGATTTGTGATGAACATCACACATTCTCACCGGAATGATTTATTGAGCTTTCCACAGTCCGCCTGCTGGTGGTCATCAGTGTGAGTTTTTGCTGTTTCATACTGTATCAGTCTGTGTGTGTGTGTGTGTGTGTGTGTGTGTGTGTGTGTGTGTGTGTGTGTGTGTGTGTGTGTGTGTGTGTGTGTGTGTGTGTGTGTGTGTGTGTGTGTGTGTGTGCGCGCGTGTGCGTGTGTGTGCGTGTGTGCATTAGTATGTGTGAGCAGTATTTGACCCTCAGCCTGATCTCCATACAGCAGGGACAATACTGCAGCTCTCTCCATCAGCATGCTTTGACACCTGCACCGTTTAATGCACTCCTCCAGTTTATAAATGCTCAACGTGTGATAAACATTTCTGCAGAGGTAGCTCAACTTACACAGGAAGCTCTGACCTGTCAGGTGAGGCAGAGAGCAGGTGATGCTGTACAATGGAGAGAAAAAGGGACCAGCTGTCACTACTGAAGCCTACTCTAAAGTACCAAAAACTGCAGTTCTTCCAGTGTCCACTAGAGTCTGTCTCCTGCAATGAGTCAGTCTCCATAGAGCTCTATGTTAAAATGTCCAACTTTACAGCTACACTTCCTCCAGTGTCCACTAGAGTCTGTCTCCTGCAGTGAGTCAGTCTCCATAGAGCTCTATGTTAAAATGTCCAACTTTACAGCTGCACTTCCTCCAGTGTCCACGAGAGTCTGTCTCCTGCAGCCTGCTTTACCTGCTGCAGGATTAACTTTTTTACAGTTTGAATAAATATCAGAAATCGAGTGAGTGAACAACATGAGCTCTCATTGGACACCAGCAGACGTGTTTCCACGGTGCAACTCCAACAATCAAACAGACATGGCTCCACATGACGTCCGCTTCATCTCCTTCACTTTCACCTTTGCTGAAAGAACATATTAAACAGCTGTGACGTCAGAGCGCCCTCCTCTGATGAAGCGTCCTCACACACTCTAAATGTCCTCGCTGTTTGCTGCTCGCTCTGAAGGTGTCCGTGTGTCTGCGGCCCGCCGAGCGCTGAGAAGATTAATTGAGTGGTGGATGCTTTGTGCTCAGCGAGGCTTCGAGGGGCCGCGGGGCCGAGAGGAGGCCTGGACGGGCCAAAGTAAAGAGACCATCTCATTAATATATGATTAATCGCCTCTGCGCCGGTGATTAATTAGTGTTTGTGACAGTAAACTTTTAACAGGCCTCCGTGTCGTCCCCTGGAATGGCCATTTATCTTCCAGAACCCCTCCCCCTCTCTTTGCCCCCCCCCTCGGTTGTCCAGAATAAGTTTGCATATTCTAGTCTTGTCCGTTTTCATTCTGCCGCTGCCTGGTAGGAGCGCGCAGGAATGAGGGCTCTCCGACATGATTGATTGCTTTGCTTTTTTATTTGCAAGTTGGAATCCGGAGAAGTTTTTTTCCCTCTCTCCTCTCAGGCTGGTTATTTCTCCCCCCCCCCCCCCCCCCCCCTCCCTCCCTCTCCTCCCTCCTCCTCCCTCTCGTCTGTGTACTTGTTCTTCTCCAAACGAGGAACCTCAGGCTCGTTGGTACAGAAATTTATTCTGGCTCTGCTTTGAAATTGATTTGAATCGCTGCTGTATGAGCTTGTGTGTTTTTCTCACAGGCCTCTCTCCGCTATCGCCCCCCCTCATCCCCCCCCCCTGTCACAGTCATGCTCATGCACACCAAAAAGTCACTGAAGAAACAAACCGACAGAACTTTAAAAACACTTTAAGCAGCAGAAAGTCAGACTTTGTGATGTTTCATTTAAACATGTTAGGGATCTTTTTATCATCTTTTTCATAAAAAAAAAAAAATGTATTTGATGAAACAGATCGATCAAATGAAACTGAGACTTCATCGTGGATATGAGAGGTGTAAAGATGAACCCGTCTGAATCACTAACTGATTCTAACGTTAAAGATCAGAGTGAACCGGACTCCAGAGGCCTCAATCCTCTGTGGCTCCTCCCACATGTCCAAATATGGTCACTTCTGGCTGAAAAAACAAACAACATATCGGATGCCAAAAGGCTGAACTTTCTGACAGGTAGCGTCCTATAGACCGAGCTAACTGCTCAGAAACAGTCTGTGATTACATGGAGACTGAACGCCATGTTTGTAATGTTTCAGTTAGACGTGTCCGATCCTCCGCTAAAGGAAGCCGGTCCTTGTGGTCGAGCTCTGTGCGCCGCTCCTCTCTCCTCACAGCGTTGGATTCACAAAGAGAAGAATTCATCAGAATATATGGCTTTTAATATAAAAGCCTATCATCCCCGTTGTGTGTTATTAAGTTTGTGGAGGCGGGCGGAGCTGCCGGGATCACGGGGTGAGCTGACAGCCACCTGTGCGGCCGCCCGCCTCCACACTTATACAATAAAAAGCCTTTTCTGGGAATTTGTTTGGGAAGCGCTCCGAGTTCTCCTGGTGTGTGCAGAGTGCGGGAACTTTTCTGCAGATGATTTTCATTGTTGATAATCTCTTTAACTACCGGGGTGAGCCGCTACACCTGAACCTCTCCATCCAGGGCCGCCGCACTAATCCCATCATGCCTCGGGAGCACCCGGCTTCTCCCCTCTTCTTCCTCGCCTCCTCTTCCTCGGCGCTCTGAGAGCAGCGCGGGGAGAAAAGCAGATTTAGAGCAGATCCATTTCATTTCAATAACCTGCATCCGCCCGGCCTCTTCACTCCGGAGCAGAGATCAGAGATCGACGAGTCGCTGCGATCAGAGTGAGAGGGAAACACTGACACACACACACACACACACACACACCATAACCAGTTGTTTCTATTTGCTAACTTTGAATAGAGTCCCTGACAGCTTCAGTTTGAAATGATTCATCATCACTGTCGCCGGTCTTTCCCTCTAACATCCAACATGGGCGCCTCTTCAGCGACTCGCTGCCGAGATCTTGTTGTTTGATGAACGATGGAGAGAATCTCAAATTGTCTTCTTTGTGCTTATTTGTGTTTAGAATCGACATGATGCCACGTTGTGAAAGTTTCCCCGACTTACTGAGAGTTCTCTCAAACAGTCAAACCAACCTCCGGGGAAAAAAAACGAGCCTCTAAAAGTGATTTTTTTCTCCTCTTGCTGGCAGCGCTGACTGAGGGCGTTTGCCAACTTAGTGCGGTTTGTCTGTGTCGCTGTGAAAGCCGTCAGTCAAACCTGAGTGAGGACCAACGACAGGAAGTAACCAGCGTGGGCCTAAGCTGTGCCTGCAACGAGAGCTCCCAGCAGATCGTAAACCAGGAGGTGTCTGTTTAAAGAAACCTGACTGCTGTCTGAAGGATCCGGTGTGAACCCGCTCGTGGTCAGAGAGGATGAATAGAAGACGGTGTCAGGGTGTGTGTACGTGTGTGTGTACGTGTGTGTGTACGTGTGTGTGTGCGTGTGTGTTTGGGATATTTTCTCATCATGCATCTTAAATCAGGACCAGCAGAAAATAATGGGGAGTTAATCAGATCAGCAGCACTCTAATTCACTGGCTATTGATCAGGCCTGATTCCTAATGGGGCCTGTGTGTGTGTTTGTGTGTGTGTGTGTGTGTGTGTGTGTGTGTGTGTGTGTGTGTGTGTGTGTGTGTGTGTGTGTGTGTGTGTGTGTGTGTGTGTGTTTGTGTGTGTGTGTGTGTGTGTGTGTGTGCGCGTGCGTGCGTGCGTGTGTGGTCTCTTTAATGAATGCAGGGCTCTTTAGCGTTAGCTTACAGGAAGAGATAAGCCTGATAATGAGCGTTGTTCTTCAAGCTTCTGTCTGTCTGTCTGTCTGTCTGCCTGTCTGTCTGTCTGTCTGTCTGTCTGTCTCAGCAGTATTAACAGCCTCTGACAGCAGCTAGTGGATAATTAGAGTTTAATGTAGAAACATAGATATGAATCAGATAGAAGCGCTCCGTCAGTGTGAAGCAGCAGAATCCAACATGTCTGACACTAACAGCTTTTATGACTTCTTACAGGCTGATGATCCTCTTTAGAGATCATCTGCACTCATCCTCCATCAACGAGACGCCGTGATGTCACGCACACAGAAACACGCTCTTCATTACAGTCTGCACTCATCATGCCGTGCTCTATCATTTTTAAATCTGTAAACTGTACCAACACTAACTGGACCTGCAGCCTTCTCCATGTTCTGGAAATCAGAGCTTTGTTTACAAATTAATCTGAAACAGGAAGTGCACCAACCTCTCTCTGAATAACCATGAAAATAAGGCGTAGGTTATTTTTTGGGCCTTTT
This sequence comes from Labrus bergylta, assembly GCF_963930695.1. NCBI lineage: Eukaryota > Metazoa > Chordata > Actinopteri > Labriformes > Labridae > Labrus > Labrus bergylta. The sequence goes on along the minus strand of NC_089211.1, from coordinate 8,663,301 downwards.
TTCCGCCTCTCCTCAAATGAGAGACGAGCGTGTTTTGCGCCATGTTTTTAATAATACAGTTGACATGGGAGCAGCGCTCTGAATTAAACGGCGCCGCCTGTTGCTTGTTTTTATTAGGCGCTCTGAGATTACATTGTTTTTTGCGTGACATCATTTTCTGTCCTGGTTTATTTCTGCACGGGATGAGGTCGCTCGCCACAGTCCATGCAAATCAAAAGCTTTGATTTATGCACCTTTCCCGCCGCCAATGGAACATTAAATTTAATTTTGCTGCTGTGGAGCTGAGCCCGCTCCGTGCTCAGGCGTGACACGGTGAACCGGGCCCACCGCCGCCGCCACCACTGCAGCCGCGCAGGAATTCATTACTTCCTCCACAATATGCGAAAGCAACATTTGAATGAAACATTTGTCTCATGTCAGATCAGAGCAGCGTCTACTCTCTCTGTACACGTGCAGAAAACGAGGGGGAGGGGCTGGCGCTGCGAGCAGACTGTAACGGAGCGGCGGCGTGCGTAATGGTGGCACATTCAAACGAGGCCTGTTGGCAGTGAGTGAGAGAACAATCTGTTTCTGCTCTGTGATGACACGGGGAATGCCCCGCCGCCTGTTTTAACTACACGCTTCAATCGAGCAGCTATGAGGCCGCTAGGAGCCCCGAGCTCTGTAGAAACACAGAGGGGAACCTTTGAATACTTTTACATCACGCCGTCTGTTCCTCTGCATCACATCCTGTCGACACGTTGTTCTTCCAGCAAGCTGAAATCATCCAGATTTAAAAAAAAAAAAAGGCTTTATGGCGTTCTCAGCTTCTCTCAGTTTCAGGGCCACAAAGACAAGCCGGGCCACGAGCGTCTGCAGGATCTCTGGGGCCCCACGAACAGGTCTCACATTAGGCCACAGCTCTCCTTCATGTTTCATTTTCCTGGTTATTTGAAATCTGAATGATCCAATCAGAGCGGATGTTAGAGAGCAGAGAGTGACATGTTGAGTCTCAGCTGACGGGATGGCAAGTGTTTGTCCGTCTCATCGTGCTCGCCCTGAACGCTCCCACACCACACTTCCCTTCACTCATTTACCCAGGTTTTAATGTATGAACAGATCTGTGTCTGGGAGCGGTGGGGGGTCAGGAGCCTGAGCGGGGGCAGCTGGGGGACTAGAGGAGGAGGAGGGTCGGCGTGCTGCCTCGCGGCCTCAGAGCCGTGCACGTGAAAGCAGACGAAGTGATTTGGTGTTCGCTGCGGTGTGACCTCGTGATAACGTGAATCCTTCACGCGTGTGCGGCGCTCTCTGCTGCCTGTAAGACGAGCGGAAGGGAGAAGTGACCTCACAGGTTCACTGTGACTGATCGTGCTGCTGAGACCGTCTGATGGCACAAACACAGACTCGTGCTCCGGGACAGACCTCCCAAAAACACTGCTGCAGAAATGGGCGGAGCCTGTCAGATTATCATCAGCAGCTCCAGGAAACTGGAGGGTCGCCGGTTCAAGTCCCATTACCAATCAAAATGTGGAAATTGGTGTGGTTGCTGGAGATGCCAGGCCACTGGCCCACTTCCCTGTGCTGCCGAGGTGCCCTTGAGCAAGTCACTGAAACCTTCAGCTGCTCATGAGCGCCCCCTGTGTGCAGCCCGTCACTCTGATCTCTCCATGTCAGCAGGTTCTGTATGTGCAGCATGTCTCTTAATAACTGAGTGTAAACTTGAATTTCCCTCTCTGGAATGAATTCACTTTAGAAAAATATAAGTAGTGGGCGGGGCCTAGTGCGGTTTTCCTCCTCCATTTTTAAATATAAACCCGTCCACACACGGCCAGTTCTCAAAAACATCTGTGTCCACATGAGGCACGGCAAGTCAACAACCATGTCCTTCATATGCAAACGTTTTCTCGCCGTTCCTCTGCAATGACCATTTCATTTTCAAAGTTGTCCCACCAACTGCAGACATTGGGGGCGGGGTTTGTGTGGTGGGAGTGTCTTATGACGCAGCAGTGACCTTTCGTTGTCCAATCAGGTGTCTCTGCTTGTCCACATAGTGGGAGAGTAACTGTGTGTGTGTGTGTGTGTGTGTGTGTGTGTGTGTGTGTGTGTGTGTGTGTGTGTGTGTGTGTGTGTGTGTGTGTGTGTGAAAGCGTCCAGTTAGTCCAGTTAGCATCGTTAGCATCAGCGCTAGTTTGGTCACGTCTGCCATCACACTAATCTCATGTAAACTAAAGAGACAGCGTCGCACGATGACGTTACACGGAGGAGAAACCGGCGCACAGCGTGACGTTACAAGAACTAAACTCTGTTTTCCCCGTCTAAACAGAAACACCTTAAACAGAGTTTCTTAACATCTTCACCCTGGGAGGAGCTTTACTAACGGAGAGTTTACAGAGAACTAAAACAGTTTGTGTACAAAGAAGAAGAGACTTTATTTTTGTTGCCGTGGTAACAGGTGTCAGTGTGGTTTGCTTTGTACTAGAATCATGTTTTCACATCGAGCTTTAAAGAGAACAGTGGTGATGAATGCACACAGACGTGTCGCTCCGTGTGGTCGTGTTTCTCTCGTTGTCATGTGGCGTGCGTCCTCTGCCCCTCCCCCAGCCGCTCTCTCCGCCTCTCCTGCTCTGCAGTTTTTCACCGTTTCCCCCTCGTGTCCCCGGGGCCCCTCCCAGCCTCAGACAGGAGCCCGTGCCCAGATGCAAATGACTTTCCAAGGTCCTTGTGATTGCTCATTAAGTTTCCGCGGGCATCGGTCCTAACTTTATTATTGACTGCACAGAATACACAATCCAGCGACCTCTGCCACCTGCGACTAAATCTCTCCCCTCCGATCCATCGCACCGATTTCTGCCGCCGGCCAGAAAACTCGAGCCAGCAGTTTAGTCACCTTAAGTGTTTACACGCCTCCCACCTCCCCTGCCCTCACCCCCTCCCAGCTCACACCTCCCTGCAGAGCGTGCAAACATCCATGTCCGACTATTCCCCGTTTTAAAGAGCGTAATTATGAGTTTTAATGAGACAGATTTCACATTTCCTCTTTATTTATTGATTCAGCGCTCAGAGTCCCTGCTCTGTTGGTTTATTCACACACCAAGGGAGGAGGAGGGGTTGGGGGGAGTCTGCATGAAATATTTATTAAAGCTAACAGAATTTCAGCAGCAGAGCGACGCTGAATGCAGAGCTTATGCAGATCAGAGCACAGAATCAACATATTACCAGCAGCTGACATCAGTCCTGATATATTGAATCGTTAGTGCGACAGAATCACTTAAAGCCGATCCACTAACATCAAGTTTCCTCTCCTTATTGACCCTCACAGCCTCAGCTGACAAGTGGAACTGCAGCAAAGTTCATTAATAATGTGAAATAAATCAATTAGCCTGAAGACGCTGCACGGCTGCAGGAGAACCTCCAATAATACTGGGACCACGTTTCAGCGCAGAACTGCAGACACAGACTCTGATATATATAGATATATATATCTATATATATATATATATATATATTAATTATATATTTATATATATTGTTATTCATATATTTATATATCAAATCAATTCACAAGAAAATGATTGACTAACAACGTAATAGACCTGAAGCAGGAAACATTTTTATTCTTCGTAAAGGACCAATCAGTAAGATGTGTAGTGAGTGAAATGATAAAGTGACCTTACTATATGGTCAGACATTAAGGAAACATGCTATGTTGAAGTGCTGGCTTCTCTGACAACAATGCAGCAGCCAGTATGTCCTCCTTCTAACTTTAGATTCTGGTCCTGAATGATCTGGATTTGTTTGGACCAGAGAAGGTAGGCGGTTTTAAGGCACCCCCACACGGCCGTTTTGGATGCCCCTCGGTTTGCCAGATATGAGAGCAGTTATCAGGTCAAACCAACAGGTGTTGCAGCGATGGAAGCGGGCAAGAGAAGTGGTTCAGATAGAAGTGATTGTACCCGACCTAAAAAGCCTCTGCATGTTTCTAATAAGCTCCACGAGCAGAAACGTGCTCAAACTAGGATCAATATTGGAGATGCTTTTGAAAAATGGAGAGAGGTTAGAACACAGAAAGGTTTACAGACCGATGCAGAGCTGGATAAATGATAACAAGTGGCGCTGGTTATGTCCCGTGTACAAAGGCTGTAGTCGTGGGTTTGAATCTGACCTCGGCCCTTTGCTGCGTCTCATCCCTCTCTCTCTGTCCTCCCAACACTTCCTGTCTCATAAAGGCAAAGAAGACCCAGAAATACAACTTACGAGCATGCACTACTGATGTTGAGCTAAGTGTGTTAGTATGCTAACCTTTACTGATCAGCTGTAAACAAAGACCTGAGGCACTGCAGAAGTCTGGTGTCAAACCAAAGTACTGGACGGACTGAGGATTGTTTTCATGCTTTATATGTCGGACTGTGTGAGTAGGTGGAGTGTTATCTGAGAGCTGAACTTTATATCGAGTCCTTTGGAGCGTTCTGGATCTCTGCACGTCGTCTTGGTTCAGAGTTAGTTTGATGACGTTTTGTTTCTCAGAGATCACAGCTCCGACAGAGGGATGAAAGTCTCTCTGAGGTCCTCTCTTCCTGTTCCCTCTCTCACTCTCGCTCCGAGCGTTTAAAGATGAGCAGGACTTCATATTTGTGTCTTTGTGGGGGGGCGGGTCGTTTCTCAGGACATGTGGATCCTCGGAGACCGAACGTAAACACAGACTCGCCCCATATGAAGACAAATAAACCTCGAGCATCTGAACCCGGAGCAGAGAGACGTTTGGGATTCCACAGGTTCATCAATCATTTCTGTCGGCGTGTTTTCTTTCTCTCTGTGGGAGAAACGTTTTTATCCGTCCTGCACATGAAACACATGAAACACTCCATTAGATCCATTTAAAAACCATGAGGAAGCATGCACCGCTCATATTGATGCACATGCAGAGATCTCAGGTATTGATCACCTCCTCCTCCCCCTCCTCCCCCTCCCCCCCCTCCTCCTCCTCCTCCTCTTCCTCCTCCTCCCCCTCATCCCCCTCATCCCCCCTCCCCCCTCCTCCCTCCCTCCTCCTCCTCCTCCTCTCCCCCTCCCCTCCTCTCTTTGCTCTTCATCCTCACACAAAAAGTGACACTCTGATTTTTGCGGCCCGTCCGTCTCCGCCTCTCATTTCTTCATCATTCCTCGCTCCATCGATCCCTGTGCTTCATCAAGCCACCGCGCCGCAGCCGGACCTCTCACACCTTGGCAGCCATCGCCGTGGTGACGGCAGCGAGGCAGGAAGTGCAGAGTCAGCTGATCAGGACGTCCTTCAGCACCTCTGTCAGAGCGAGAGAGAGGAAGGTCAAAGCTGCTGACAGAGGAGGAAGAAAAACAGATCAGTCCACCTGAGGAGGAGATCAAACATCCGCCTGCTGATGGACGAGAGTCGGAGACGATTGGATCACGACATCGACCTGATCGCCGATCAATGACCTGTTTCATTCCGATCACAGAGCACGATGTGAGGTAGAGAGTGATCATAATGAAAGAGGAGTTCTTCTCGACGTGTTTCTCTTACTGTGTAAAATATTAATTTACTTTTTATGGTCAAATAAAAATTGTCTTTTATTTATACTGAGCAACAAGCCTCCCTTTTAGAAAGCATGTTGTCTGTACCCATAGAAACCTGCATCTTCGTGCAAGCCGGGTCCTGAAGGCCGGGGCCTGAAGGCCGGATCCTGAAGGACGGGTACTGAAAGCCGGGTACTGGCCTCCGTGCGGCCCTGCTTGAAGAATCAGACCATCAGATCTACGGCAGAATGGTAATGATATTATATTCAGTTAATTTAATTGCAGCGTGTGAAGGAGAGGATAATTCCTGCTGGCTCAGCGCTCCTCCGTCCACCCTCAACTCCTCCTCCTCCTCCTCCTCATTTACTGATGGAAAGTCATCGACAGAATCAGGAGCTCCATGACGGGGAATCCCCTCAGCCAATTTTCAGCCTCCTGATGGAGAGATGAAGGAGGAGTCAGGATGGAGGAGTGAGGATGCAAAGGAAGGAGGAGAGATGAAGGAGGATTGAGGATGAGGAAGGAGCAGGAGAGGGGGATTCCCGGCGGAGGAGACGTCCTGCAGCTGAATGCTTTCTGTCAAAGCCTCTAAAGCTGAGCAATAACAAATCTCCTCTCTAATGGTCACTGAATTAAACCGCCAGCAGGGATACACAGAGAGGAGTTCAGAGGAGCACACACCCCCCCCCCCCCCCCCACAACAGGCCCATTACCTGTCAGTCTCACCTGTCCTCATCGTCTCAGACAGCTCCTCAGTGAGCTCACAGAGCTGCAAATCCCCCGAGACGTCCAAGATGTGATCACAGAGGAGCCGAGCCTGAAGTAATCATGCGGTGCGTTCAGGGACTGTTAGAAACACATAGGATAATGGACAGAGGGAGGACGCAGAGGGACCTCTAAACTCTGAGAACACGAGGAGGTGAGGAGGAGCAGGATGTATATTTAGAGAAGATGAAGCTCAGAGAATCAGCAAGTGATAGCAAGAGCAGAGAAACACAGCGACACAGAGAGAGAGAGAGAGAGGCCTGCAGAATCAACCACGCAGACTTTATGAGACCGCCTGCAGGTAACCACGAGATCGGGCACAAATAAATGTTCAAAGGGAGGCACAGAAGAAGAAGTGGAGGATGTCACACCTTTGAAAAGAGGAAAATTAAATGTATGTTTAAGATCTCTGGACCTGCAGCAACACAAAAACATTGAACGGCTTCAGAAATATCAACAGACACCATGAAAATAAATCTACGTACTGCTGTGTTCGATTCATGACAACTTTATTTACATTTCAGTAAAAACCACAAAGTATTATAAAAAACATAAGACCAACCTGTAGCCATTTATCAAAGTCAGAGAGAAAAAGACCCTTAAATACATTTTAAACTGAGCCTCAAAGGTCCCTTGAACATGACCGTAAACATGACCTTAAAGGTGTCCTAAACACACTACAGGTTACCTTAAAGTCTCCCTATTTACTTTCAGAGCCGATTTTTGTTAGACCAAAACAAACGCTCTCTTTGGACCCGCCCAGGTCTGGAACCAGGGTTTATAACATTTTTCAACCCCAGCTTGACACTTGATTGACCCCTTCTCACACACATTTACTCCCTACTTGTACATTTAATGATCTGTGGATCACATGTAGCCCTTACCTTACTGAATAATAAAAATGTGTCCCGTGTCTTTGTATAACTTTTGATCTGGTTTTCATTCTTCTCCCGTGTAATTATCATGAAGCCTGCAGACACGGTTTGTATTTAGTCATGTTGTTCTCTTATCTATATTATTAATATTCTTATGTTCTCACTCTGAGCTGACATTAAAGACTCTAAAGTCTCATAAGGTCACCTCCGAACCGACCCCTCCCCCCCTGTTTGTCACCATCCTGCTGCAGGATCAACATGTGAGAGGTCGACTCAAAGCCGGAGGAACAGAAGAGTTCAGTAAGTCCATAAAAATCAAACTGAGCATGGGGAGAGTAAATCTGACTTTCTGATGCGTTTATTATTTAGCATTCTGAATATTTCCTCTTCCTCTCTGTGTGTAAACGTTTAGACTCCTGCACTTTATTACGACCTCTTCCTCTTTTCACCGCAGCGCCCCCGCCCCCTTTTCCCCGCCTGTTAACCCTGACACATTCACAACACCCGGCCAATCGCAGAGAGCGCTGCTATCTACCCAGCATGCTCTCTGCCCCGCCATCACTCTCCCCTGAGCGTCTTTAATTAATCCCCATTATGTGTACAGGGGGTCATTGTGCTGCGATGAATGGCAGCATTTCACGGTCAATTTAGCTCCGTGTTCTTATCAATGCCGCCTCACACTGGCCTCGGTTTAAAGCGGCTAATTATGTGGAAAGAACATGACAAGTCAATTGTGTTTGTGGAGGAGACAGAAGGAGGAGGAGCTCCGACAAACGTCTGCTCACACTGATACTCTTGTCCTGGTGCATGCTGGGAGGAGAGGTGACACAGTGGAGGGTTAAGAAGCTAATTTACAGATTGATCCAACACAAACATGTTTTATGACTTCAGACGACACTCGAGGGAGAACGCGGAGCCGGCTGCAGGATCTCTGGGGCCCAGGATCAGATCTCACATTAGGCTCCTCCCCCACAGCCTCAGACAATTCTACAATTCTACAATTCACTTAGCAGATGCTTTTATCCAAAGCGACGTACATCAGAGAGTAAGTGCAACACAAGCAAGGATCTAGAAAAAAGGGAACAATGTCAGTAAGAGCAAACGATCAACTTTGAGTCTGATTGGACACACAGGTGCTGACAGGAAGTGAACAGAGGCAAAGCACAACATTGAGGGCAGTTCTTGAGAGCTCTAATCAGTATAGAAACCATCTTATAAGACGTCGTTATCAAACAAAAACCATCGTCATTACCATCATCATCATCTATAATATGGAGACCATCATCATTAAGTTAGTAGGTATTCATGAAAGAGCTGGGTCTTTAGCTTTTTCTTCTTTTTTTTTTTAAAGATTTATTTTTGGGCTTTTTGTTCCTTTAATGCAGAGACAGGACAGTGGATAGAGTCAGAAACCAGGGAACGACATGCGGAAAGAGGCCACGGGTGGAAGCGAGCCCGGGCCTACCACTCGAGACGAGAGCCTCAACACATGGTACGCGCGCCCTAACCATTGCGCCACCAGCGCACCCCCTTTAGCTTTTTCTTAAAGGTGCAGAGGGACTCTGCAGATCGAATGGCGTTTGGAAGTTCATTCGATTCATTCGGGGGGTGACAGAGGAGAAGAGTCTAGTCAGCGTCTTAGGACCCTGTTATGAAGGTTGGATCAGATGCCTTTCATTGGCAGAGCGTAGCGGGGCTCATCAACCGGACTCAAAATCTAGTGTTAAATTCTGTTACTGAAACAAATATAAATCATATTATATATCGTATTTTATGTTTTGGTATTTAATGATGTGCGCTATTATTTGGCATAATATATATATATATATTTTTAAAGCAATCATCTTTGTCTATTTTTCACCTGGGTTTAATGTTCCCCTCTGACAAAACAACTGGCCCCAGTTTGGCCCCCTCTGTAAAAGTGGTCTAGAACTGCCACTGCTCACGGGCCCCAGAGATCCTGCAGACGGCCCTGGTCCGGCTGAGACTCAACATGTGTGATAGGTGTCAGTCCCGGCTCAGGTGAGTCCAGGTGTGAAACAAACAGCAGCTGTTTGAGAGGCTGTGATTAAAGCTTTGTTATCGTGTGATTACTGAGGACAAAGCGAGCGGCACATCTGCAGGGTAATGATGCCGGGAGGCAGTAAGTGCTTTCTGTTTGTTCCAGTAATACTAATGAGAGGAAACATCTGAATGTATCCCTCAAATGTCTGAGCAGGGAGAAACCATGAACTGTTTCTTTTGGCAGCACACTCGGACCCACCATAACACGCTGCTCGAGCTGTTTCTCTTCGCCGTTTGATGGCGGCGGGGGATTTATGTGGCAGTGGATCCATCTTAGCGAGCGGCCCATCTGCCCCGCGCTGCCTCCGCTGGCAGACAGTCCGCGGCGCTGCAGATTGCTAATGTGGCATTAAACAATAAATGGACGAAACACTGCTCCTTCACTAATTCCTTCAAGCCGTCGGAGTCAGCAGCTGCAGCGTCCTGTAAACCACAAACTGCTCGCCGGTTCCACTGTGGAAACATCACAGACGGAGACGTCGCTTTATTTACCCTGAACTCTTTATGACAAGTTCCCTTCTTCACTTTACAGGAGGAAGAAAATCCTCTTTTAGTGAAATCTTCTCAGATGTGTTGGTAAGAGAGAAGCTCTCTCTAAACACTCGGCGTCTCAGCGGCTCCACTACAGACTGAAATGTTTAAAAATGAAACAACTTTAAATAAAACTACATTTGACCACGAGTCCGATATGTACGGGAAGCTTTATGGTAGATGTTGTTTTTCAATCTTTGGTACTTAACGATTCCATAGTATTTTCACTCAGTCTTGTCTCGGTCTCAGACTGATTGGCCTCTGGATTTGAAATCAAGACCTGTTGATACCACTGATCGTCTATTTTACTGTCATTACTAAGATTAGAAGGAAAACGCCTATTTCTAAAAGAACAAATCACTTCAATTCATTTGTAATTAGATTTTTATTCCCAGGTTATGGCCACAAGTTAGAGACACGCCCCCTTCAAACAAGATGAGGAATTTTCAGAGATATTTATGGTCTCGTCATGATCCCTAAATGTCTTGGTCTTGGTGTGGTCTTGACTCCAACACTAGTTCATGTTTACATATGAAGGGATCAACGTGTTCCTGCTCAGACTGAAGAGGAGTCAGTGTGCAGTGTGTGTGTGTGTGTGTGTGTGTGTGTGTGTGTGTGTGTGTGTGTGTGTGTGTGTGTGTGTGTGTGTGTGTGTGTGTGTGTGTACGTGTGTACATGTGTACGTGTGTACGTGTGATAATTGTGTGAGCGTGACCTCTGACCCCGATGAGACCTTATAAAGGACTGGTTGCTGACTTTGGCGCTGGGTGAGTGGCGCTCTGCAGAGTAAACATGAGTCACACTCTGGACGCTCTGCAGGAAAAAGAAACAGAGCTTTGAGGTCGAGTGTGTGGGCGGCGGGGGCGTCCCGTGGAGGAGGCTGTTTTCTCTCCACACACCGGGCACCGAGCACGCCGCCGCTCCTCGCCGCTATGACGTTGGCTCGCTGCGAGACGTTTATTTTTGCTGCAACGTGTGCGGCGGCGGCCAGAATATCTCTTTCATCCAGAGAAACGTCCCAAAGACGAGCCGTGAGAGTCTGAGGGGAGAGCTGAAGATTTTTAAAACAGAACACAAGAACGTTCAGCGTTAACGAGTTAACCACCATTAATTAACGTCTGACATTAATTACTCTCATGGTATTTTCTTGTCCCTTCAGGCTCTCCGTAGATAGTCGTCCTCAGTGTCTCCCTGTAGTCTCAGTGATGTAAAAGAAGAACACTGCTGCATCTTTGAATGTCTCATTTCACTTTAACAAACTCTCAGACAGCTCAGCTGACGAGTCCAAAGCAATATCCACCTTATGACATCACACATTGACCTCATGACATCACACATTGACCTCATGACATCACACATTGACCTTGTGACATCACACATTGACCTCATGACATCACACATTGACCTTATGACATCACACATCCACCTTATGACATCACATATTGACCTCATGACATCACACACTGACCTCATGACATCACACATTGACCTTATGACATCACACATTGACCTTATGACATCACACACTGACCTCATGACATCACACATTGACCTTATGACATCACACATTGACCTTATGACATCACACATCCACCTTATGACATCACACATTGACCTCATGACATCACACACTGACCTCATGACATCACACACTGACCTCATGACATCACACATTGACCTTATGACATCACACACTGACCTCATGACATCACACATTGACCTCATGACATCACACATTGACCTTTGTTACCCTTCCTTTGAGCTGTTTGACCTCACTTTGGGATCCCTAACCACTTCCTGTTTCTGTGCTTAAATCCATGTCCTGACCTTCCATCTACAGGAAGGGACTTACTGTATTTCAAAATAAAAGCACACAGGAAGTTAAGAACTTTCAACTTTCAACTGTTAGTGTTGCTTGGCAGGTATCTGCTTCGGGGCCCCGGGCCAGCTGAGGGGCCCCCCGAGGGATGACAAACTTTACACCACAGCAGTGGCTCAGAATGTGCAAGTTTTTACAATGACAGTAAGAAACCTCCCTAAGGGGGCCCCATCTGACAATATTTAATGTTGTTCTAATATTCCTGTGAAAACAAACGTTGGTCACTTTGAAGTTTTCGTTGGTGTCAGATTATTTGTTTTAACATCTGAGAAGAAAAGCGCTGCACATCCGTCCTGTCTCCATGACAACAGTCTGTTGACAACGGCCACTGTATGACCGACACTGCTCTGTTATTTTTTTACTGCATGTTTTATATTTGAGATTGTTTATTTCCAGATCAGACACGGAGCGAGGAGGATGAGGGTACAAGACACGATCTGTAGGAGGTTAAACTACGGGGAAAAGAGCGCAGGTGAGGTTGACAGCGCCTTTCTGAAAAGTTGAGCGCTTGGAGCGGTCGCACAAAAAAGGCGGAGTGCTCGGAAAAAATACGGTGGGTTCTGCACTTTTTCTCCAGACGGCCGCTTTCTGCTGAGACCGCTCTCTACTCGATGAAGGTGGCGCTCAGAAAAAAAAAACACAGGTTATGACACAGGGCCTGAGGAGGTTTTTGAGCTGCTGATCAGGCAGAGCTTTTTAAAGGTGAGGAGATGAGGAGAAGACAGGAGCTTAAGATATAAAAATAAAATCACACAAACAGGTTCATATCTCTCGTGTTATTAACGTTTGAATGTGATTCTTTCTTTTATCTAAAGTCCTGAGTGCGGCGCTCTGGATGTGTTCTGACGGGGCACGAGGTGGTCATCATCCTCTACTTTACCTGATTACAGCTGAGCTCAGAGTTCCTCACAGCTCTCAATGGTCCTGATGGGAGAGACGTTGCAGCAGTTCAACGTCCTGCTGGGGAAATCTTTAATATTTAATACATCGATTAACATTAACAACTGAGGCAGAACTGTTTCAACACTTCCATTATTATTTGATATCTCTCCATAGAGCCGTGATGGGCGCCATAATGAAAGCTGGATCTCTATTTCAACCTTGAAGGGGCCGGGCAGAGTGCCAGTAATGAAGACGTATTAAAGCTTAATGTAGCTTAATGTAGCAGGTGTCATATATATAATGTACAGAAGCTCTTTCTAAAGCATTATATTCATCGCTACTACCTTAAAAGCCACTAAATCTTCTGGGCTAAGTTAGTCCCGCTATGATTCTCTTCCAATTAATCAATAGAAAAATTGTTAACACACCTTAACTGGGATCCATTAGAGTGTCCCATGGTAATAAATGTCCCCGCGGTGCTCCAAAGGGGGGGTGGGGAGGGGGGGCCAAACTGCCGGCTGCACTCAGGTTAATGGGCAAAGTTGAGAGAAGTGACCACTAAATCTGCAAGGACACCACATTCACACCGCCGAGCCGCTAACGCTGCAAACGAGCCGCTCTGAGAGCAGAGAGATAATCGATGCTTTCTCCAGGAGAGAGAGAGCGAGAGCGGGCGAGAGAGAGCGGGCTGGTTTCACCCTCGTCTCAGTCTCACAGGCCGAGTCAGAATCACACAATGTGTTCATACACAGAAACAGGAATCAGAGTTTAGTTATAGATTTTGTTTGGACCAGAGAAGGTAGGCGGTTTTAAGGCACCCCCACACGGCCGTTTTGGACGCCCCTCGGTTTACCAGATATGAGAGCAGTTATCAGGTCAACAGGTGTTGCAGTGATGGAAGCGGGCAAGAGAAGTAGTTCAGATAGAAGTGATTGTACCCGACCTAAAAAGCCTCTGCATGTTTCTAATAAGCTCCACGAGCAGAAACGTGCTCAAAAGTTAGAACACAGAAAGGTTTACAGACCCATGCAGAGCTGGATAAACACTGAAGCTTCAGTGTCTGACAAACCTAGTCCTTCTGTTTGCTCGTGACATCTAAAACTCAGATGTTAATCAGGACTTGTGGCTTAAAAAAAAAGGGTTAAAATTAGAATTTTGTGTCCACACACAGTTGTTAGTTTGAGATGAGCATGCTACAGGTGACATGATTACACTTTCTATTTGATCGTCCGCTCTCTGTGTGCAGGCATCAGAATGATTCTCATTATTATCAGAATGAGTCAGCGTGATTATTAGAGGAAGGGGGGGGGGGTCCACTCTGAGCTGTCAGAGGATTAAATCAGGAGAAAGTGTGTGTGTGTGTGTGTGTGTGTGTGTGTGTGTGTGTGTGTGTGTGTGTGTGTGTGTGTGTGTGTGTGTGTGTGTGTGTGACAGAGCTGATGAAGTCACATGAAGCTGCTGAGCTGACAGCAGGAGAGGAAACGTGGCGGCTAATTGCGTTTCCTTCATGGTGTAATGTTCACCATCATAACCGCTAATTCAATCGCACAATCATTCTGCCAACTCGCCGCCATTAAGCACACATTTAATTACCTCCATAAAGCTTTTAATATGCAGCACACAGAGCGCGGGACGTGACACGGGCCCTCGCCACCAGCCAACATGCAGATGTCCCGCCGTCACCACGGAGACGCCGCGTTATTGGACGCTCCTGTTTCCCATACATCATCATTAGACGAGCTCAGAGGCCGAGGCTGCACGGAGAGATATCAGCTGTAATCTGAGCGTGACATCACTTCCTATTGTTGTTTGAACACACACACACACACACACGCACGCACACACACGCACACACACACACACACACACACACACACACACACACACACAGCTCGTATGTTGCCGTGCGGTTTATCGAGGCAGCAGAGGTTTTCTTGAGACATAAATATCAGCAGCACAAAGGACAGAAAGGATTCTGATTATTCAGACTTTAAAAGAACAAAAGAAGAAGAACGATCGGATCCTGAAGCTACGAGCTAAATGCTAACAACATGTGAATATTTCACATGGTTTAGTACAATGGGGGGGTTCAAAGGTTATCTTCATGATCCTGATACATTAAATAAAGGCGTCCATGCTGCTCAAACACATCAGTCACTTTTATTACGATTAGAGAGGAAGGAAGACTTTGACATCGAGGTAATTGAACTGAATTTTTAAACTGCATTAAAAATGTTAGCATAGGTTTTTAAGGATTTATAAAGTAGAGAAGATCCTTCAGTTTCAGATTTCTTGCTTCGGATAAATATTAGAGAATGTTTTTAAAAAGTGAACACAGATCTGTTTTCTGAAGCAGGGACATTTCTCTTTTTCCTCCGATTAAAAACTTGTTTTTGAAAAAAGTTTCAGATGAATTTAAAATGTGAAAATCAACACTACAACGTCAACCACCAGAAACCTGCAGATCCAGCTGTTGACAACATCTGTCCAAAGCAGCGGGGTCTTAAATTTTTGTTGCCGTGGTATCAAACAGGTGATGATATCGTTTGATTTTTACTGGAATCATATCAAAGTGTAATAAATTGTGACCTTTCTCCATCGGGGTCCTGGGTACTCAGCCCCCCCCCCACTACTTTGCACATGTGGCAAAGTGGGGGTCTGTGCCAGATTGCGCCCCCTATTGGATCATTTTCCAAAGAAAGGGATGTTTGGGGGTAAATGGGTCATGACGATTATATTGTCTAAAATGTTGCTATCTATTTTCATACAAAGGAAGAATAAATGAACCTTTGGTCGTATGAGAGCTGATGGTGTCCACATTAAGACGTTCAGTGATATCAGACCGGCTCAGAGAGGGGGAGGGGGGAGGGGGAGGGGGAGGGGGCGCAGATAACATCCCTGTCAGGGGCCCGATCTCAGGGGCCGTGACAGGCAGAGACATTTATAAGAGTCAAACAAAGCCCAGCGGAGACACACCATCAATACTCACACATGTACACCATCACTCTGCCCCCCCCGGCGCCAAACACACACACACACACACACACACACACACACACACACACACACACACACAAAGCCCCCCTCGTCAATACATCCGCCTAACGGAGCCGTCCCTCAAATTAAAATCCTGTATCGCTCACATCTTTAATGTCGTATTTGAACACAAAGAAAAGTAATAACAGATTGTTGTTTCATGTATCAGCTGCTGAATCACGGCCTCTTCATCTCAGCTGTCCGCCGCTGTCACACCCAGCCAGGGACGAGAGGCGGGGCCGAGGGAAGCAGGGCCTGCAAGGGGCGGGGCCTGTCGAAGGCAGGGTTTAAGAGAAACCAAATAGCAGACCTTTAGGGATCAATATTTGTAATATCAAAGACGTATATTTGATGAATGCATAAACAGGTTATTCTTCAAATTCATGTAAACCTAGTTGTGATTTCCTGTCCTATTCTCCCAGTGTTGACCATACTCTGAATCTGACCTGCTGCACACTGACATGTGTTCATACATTTCCACATTTAAGAAGTCTTTTAAAGGTTGATTTAGCGTCCACAGAGTGACCCGCTCGCCTGTTTTCAGCACTATGTAACTTTGTCAGCGGGTCGAGGTCATCTGATGAGAGGTGCGTACGTCTTTACAGCGCTAGTTCACACAGCAGACTTCAGCTACAAAGCAGACAGTTAGCCCGTCTCTGTACTGTTTGATACAACGTCTGAGAGAGAGAGAGGATATGTGTGTGTGTGTGTGTGTGTGTGTGTGTGTGTGTGTGTGTGTGTGCAGTTGGGTGTGTTTCCCTCTCCCAGCATGCTTTGCAGCGTCCCCTCCCCTTGATTAGAGGACAGCAGTGTGTGTAATAAGAGCAGCAGTTTTAATCTTTATAAAAAGCTGGCCCGCTCCCCGTCCCGCAGGAGGGAGATTAAATGCTTCTTCACATTAGTAATGTCAGCACAAAATGATTATCTTTGGTGAATAATTTATTCCCCCGGCTCGCTCTAATTTCCTTATCTCTCCCTTTTTGCCTCTTTGACTCTGCAGCAGACACTAAATGGCTGTTAGTCTCCAGAAAACCTATGGATCGCCGTTTCCATCAATCAATTAAAAAACACTTACCTCACACTCAACATGATTTATATCTTGTTAATAGAATTGTCTCACTATATCCCGATATTATTATAGCCTTAATTCCATTAGCTGTTTGCTTAATGCTTTCTTTAAGGCTGACCTCCAGGAGCACACAGATAGAGGGGGGATTAGTCCCGTACCGGCCACAATTCAGACCCTCTTTCTGGGAATGTTGGAGGTCAGGGCGGCCCGAGGACTCTGGACCAAGGCTCCTGATTGGCTGATGGAGTCCTGACGACCTCATCCTTTCATTAGGGCTTATTTACTGCCGTGGTATCCAATGAAATGACCGCTTAGTTACATAGATCTTTTTATACAGCAGTAGTTTACTGACTGTTTATTATCGACTGATTCCATCGACAGACGTTCGAGCGTTGGAGAGTCGGCGAGGAGCAGAAACACGGTGACGGAGAACGTCTGCTCAGGAGATCTGCAGGTTGACGAGCTAACTTATTCAAAGACAACGCCAATTGTTGTTCTTGTTCCAAAATAAACACGGAGGCACACAGGAAGCTTGTTAACCAATCCTCGGACCAGATATGGTCGGGCGATGATGCGTCCTCTGGGAGCAACAATATCTATATCTATATATCTCCAATACAGCCGGAGGCGTCTCTCTGCTTCCACAGCTCTGAGCACACCCAGTCCTAAGAGCACTGCGTTCTGTTTTGTTTAGTCCGATAGCGTGAGACGCCCTTCTAGGACTCCTCCGAGACGCGCCCTCTGGAAACACGATCTTAGACCAGGGAGGGCGCCATCGGTCGTGTGTTTCATGAAGTTTACAGTGAAAAGAACGAAGAGTTTGTGTCCTTCACTCCATTTCATGTTAGAGTTTAAATATTCATCACATGTGACCCCGTGAACCCATTACTGTTCTCCATGTTCACACACACACACACACACACGCACACACACGCACACACACACACACACGCACACACACACACACACACACACACACACACACACACACACACACAGATAGGATGAGTTAAAAAGTAGCAGAAAGTGTCATCAAATAATCAATCAAGTGTGTGTGTGTGTGTGTGTGTGCGTGTGTGTGTGTGTGCGTGTGTGTGTGTGACGGCTCTCATCTGTTCTGAATATTATTAAAATATATTAAATGTGAGGACTTAATGACGATCACATCTGAGAACTAACGTGCTGAAGGACACAGACTCGGCTCCACAAGGTCACCGTGACGACGCGCTCAACGTAAAGTCAGCCTCTGATTGGACGATTCTGCAGACTCAGACCTCGTCCACATGCAGGTGGGTATTTTTTATTTTTTTTAAATGGCGTTTAGCAGACAAAACCGAACTAGCGCTGGTGCTAACGTTGCTAACTGGACTTTTTACACGCTCTCACACACACACACACACACACACACACACACACACACACAGTTACTCTCCCACTATGTGGACGCCTGATTGGACGACTTTTAAAATGAAATGGACTCGAACCCACAGGCTCTGCTATAAGGACTACAGCCTCCGTACATGGGGTGCGTGACCTAGCCGCTAGGCTATCGGTGCTCCATAGTTATCATTTTGAGTCCATTCAATTGAAGGTGCAGAAATTGAAAATGAGGGTGGAATGCGTCCTTCTGCACCCTCATAGGACTGGGCCGACGAGCAGGATCTGGAAAGACGGAGACAAGGGCAGTTAACAAAATAAAACAGGAAATGACAATAATGAGGAACAGAAACCTAACGTCTGGACGCAGTTGTCGCTTCTTTTCTTTCTGCACTTCAGAACATTTAATTTAAAGATTTAAAGAAGAGACTTTAAGAAGGATCTGAACAGACTCTAAACGATCTTCAGCGATGATTGATGAATTTATTCTTTTGATACCAAGAATGACCAGGGGATTTGTTATTGTCTCCGAACAGATGAAGACGGAACGATTGACGATCTAAAACAGTGGTTCCCAAAGTGGGGGTCGGGACCCCAAGGTGGGTCGCCAGCCACCAAGAGGGGGGTCGCGAGATGCCTTCCATAAAAAATTAAAAGTGCATAAATATATCTTTTTACCATTTTTGTAAATATACAAAAAGTAGTCCAATGTCATGTAAGACAGTATCATTCAGTGAAATGAAATTTTTAATTCTTTTAGGCTGTTGTATTATTTTGTGTTAGTAGTTTTTGGACAGGTTTATTAGTGTGTGCGTGGCTGTAGCTACATTATATACCTAACTAACCACCTTAAAGAACAGTGGGG
Source organism: Labrus bergylta (assembly GCF_963930695.1). Classification (NCBI taxonomy): domain Eukaryota; kingdom Metazoa; phylum Chordata; class Actinopteri; order Labriformes; family Labridae; genus Labrus; species Labrus bergylta. The sequence goes on along the minus strand of NC_089211.1, from coordinate 8,644,450 downwards.
GGTCCCCAGTTTCTGTCACCCTTATTTTGGGAGTCACGACTTGAAAAGTTTGGGAACCCCTGATCTAAAAGTCTAAATTTTGAATCTTTGTGATTCTGAGATGTGTCTGTGCAGCTGGGGGAAACGAAGGCGTGCGGCGGTCATTATCACGTCACTGATGGAGCGTTACGTGTGGCTCACATCGTTCAGCCTAATCGAATGAAAGCTCTCAGGCCTGATCGGAGCCGGGCAGCCAGCATTAAGTGACATTTACTGAAGCCCAACAAAGAGCCTCGTTTGAACAAATGAATGGGAGGAATAAATCGTCCTGTTGGGATCTGTTATCGATTTAAAAACGAGTCAAACACAAAATCAATCCCGAGAATATAAAAACCAGCGGCGAGCGGCGGATTGATGAGGATTTATTCAAAGTGTCCGATGAGGAGCGCTGCTGCCGGACACGCCCTCCCACCAAAATTAAACCAATCATCTCTGTGCCGCCTTACAATTTCATCCAATCACAGCATTTATTAAATAACGGTTTCTGTATCAGTTATTTTTTATGTTTTATGATAAAACTCCTCAATCAACAGTCCAGAGAGCGAGACTAAACACCATGAGAGAACGACCACACACACACACACACGCATAAACACACACACACACACACACGCACGCATAAATACGCATAAACACGCATAAACACACACACACACACACACACACACACACACACACACACATGCATAAACACACACACACACACGCATAAACACACACACGCGCATAAACACACACACACACACACACACACACACACACACACACACACACACACACACACACATAAACACACACATACTCGACCATATACGTCCACTTTTTTGAAAAGCTCTACAATCCGGCGCTTTAGACGACAACAATCAGAAGAAATGAGCACACACACACGAGAAGTGGAGAGGCCTCTCTGATAGATACAAAGAAAGCCTCTCTCCCCCTCAATCTCTCTCTCTTTCTCTCTCTCCCTCTCTCTCTCTCTCCCTCTCTCTCCCTCTCTCTCTCTCCCACTCTGTCTCTCTCTCCCTCTCTCTCCCTCTCTCTCTCTCTCCCACTCTGTCTCTCTCTCCCTCTCTCTCTGTCTCTCTCTCTCTCTGCGGCAGGCTGCTCGGGGGTTGGATGAGGGGTTAAACTGGTGAGAGCATGTTAGCTAAGCTGTTTGAGGAGCATTCTCATATGGCCCATGGCAGTGATGGGGTACGTGTGTGTGTGTGTGTGTGGGGGAGAGGGGGGGGCTGGTTCCATCTCGGTGCACGGCGGAGCAATGATGGAATGACCTGGACTTGATCTTTGAGGGCAGCGCGCCTGATGGCTGCTGCAGATTGATAAATTGATTCTAAACTATTACCATGGTAAAAAAGCAATAAGGTCATAAAAATTGCATCGGTCCAGCCAGCTAAGTAAATCCGAGGCATTTTGGGGGGGGGGGGGGGGGGGGGGCACCGGGCATGAGCAGGAATGAGAGAGCAAGAAATGACTTTGAAGAGCTCATCATCTTCAATCTATTTTTCCTGCAGGGCTCCATGCCGCTGCATAGACACACTTCATTACAGGGAGGGACTGTACACAGGCAGAGACCCCGCGGGCCCCCGCCCCGGCCCCAGAGGGCCCCTGGGGGGCTCGGGCTGCTTAATACCTCATCACTGGCTTCATTGAACGCTTTAATCTGCACTCCTGTGATCAATAGAAGCCGGCTGTAAATTAAAAGGGCCATTTCGTGTAATCAACCCTGTTAATGCTCGTTCTGAAAACCATTATTTGTGGAAGGTATTTAGGAGAAAATTGCCACCGTGACAAGCCCTCAAACACCCCCCTAAAAACCCCCACCCTCACCATCCTCTGTGTGTTACACTGACAGAGAGAGGAGGTGGTCAGGGTTTAGGGGGGAGACGGGCAGATGGAGTGTTTGATGCATGATATGATTCGTACTTAAACAAAGTCTTTGGATCGTTCTAACCGACCTCTGAAGAAGACTTTCAAACATTCATTTACAGAATATTTTTTTTTACTTCTCCTTCCTCCTGACGCTCCCGTAGAGAAAGATGAGATGAAGGATTTTCTCCTCGTCTCCTCCTGTGAATTTGTCTCTGTGCTCTTTGATTTTTTAGTTTTCATAAATCTTTTTTTTTTTTTCTGCACACTGGTCCTCCTCTTCGCTTTAATTACAAACGGTGACAGAGACTTTAAATATTCCTACAATAAATATTTGATTCATCATTTTGGATTATTACACACGTCTTCATTTCATTTATATTTGACCTCTTATGTTGTCTGGTGTTTCCTACAGTAAGCACTTTGAACTGCACTCTCCTTTAGGAAAATGCAACACAAAGTTTATTATCACATTTTTTAATTATAGATATTAAGTTTATTATCTTATAAATTAAAGAAAAGCAGCAAAGCTTGAGATAGAACAGTTCTGCACATTATCTCGTGTTTGTCAGATTTTAAACGCTGACTCCTGGAGGTCGGAAGGAGATGGGGTTTGAGGATGGAGGAGGCGTGATGAAGAGGAGCAGATGAGTGTGTGGGTGTGCAGAGTCCAAAATGGAGTGAGACGTCGGTGTGTGAGGAAGCATCGAGGCTGGAAATGAAGGAGAGGAGAGATCAGTAAGGAAGGAAGCGCACACACACACAAACGCACACACACGCACACACGCACACACACACACACATACACACATACACACATACACACACCCGCTGGGAGCGAAAATGAAATTTTCCAGGCCGCTATTCCTGCAGCAAATTCAATTACTGTGGGCACTTGTACAAAGAGCTGTGACTTCCCTGATGCAGAGATTGGAAACGGCTGATGGCTGAAGACAGTGAATAACACAACATGGCCGCCATGTCTGCAGGTGGGGGGGCGTGGGGGGGGGGGGGGAATGCAGGTAGGAGCACAAGAAAAATAAGAGTGATCCGGACAGGTTGGGGGGGGGTTCAGAGATAAAAGGTTACGAGTTTAGAAAAGTTGTATCACATTATCTTCCTCTGGTATAAAGTCAGAGAACAGATTAAGTTGTGACCCGACGTCGACACACACAGTCATCGTCCATCACATGAAGACACACCTACACACACCTGAGATGATAAATAGCAGCTGAGACAGGCCAGGATATTAACCTCACACCCCCCATACACAGACACACACCTGTAGACACACACACACACACACACACACACACACACACACACACACACACACACACAAACAGCACATGACAGGTTTCAGCTGGTTTACATCAACATGGACCTCAAATACACCAACGCTGAAAAATACTGAAATATAATTAAACTGTATCAATACACACAGAAAAGAACCAATCAGCTGATTCTTATTCCACCTGGCAGTTCAGGTAAACATGAAAATACACAAAACACCTGACAGGTTTCTGCAGCTCTATTTGTCCGAGGAAATTCAAATATGGCCGACTCTAAATAGATAAAAAAGAAAATAACAATAATAAAACTGTAAAATAGGATTTTAACTTAGATATGTTTCCAGTATAAATAATAATAATAATATAGATGCCTTTTTTAAAACCATGGCAACAAAAACAGAATTTCGATGATTTCTTGTCTCTACTTTACCTCCCCCCCCTCCCCCCAACACAAAAAAAAGGTTAACCCCTTCACACTGTCTAAATAGCACTTAAAACATTGGCAACTGTACTGCAAAAATACATGCAATCGTTGCCGGTGTCAGACGCACAAATCCCAACGTTATCCCAAGTCTACAATAAATGCTGTTGTTGACAATTTTTCTAATACAAATTAGATTAATTAGTCCTGATTTAAAACAGTGAATTACCCACTATTGAGTGTATTTCTATTTTTGTTGCCGTGGTATTGAGCAGAAATCTATATTGTTTGATTTTTAACTTGAATCATTTGTGTGAAAAAGCCCCCCCCCCCTCTTTACGTCCATACTCTTCACTGTTGAAGCTGTAAAAGTTGATGACAACATTTTTCATTTCTCTGAAAGGTTCTTGATAAGCGTTTGGATTTTAACATGACGGACTTGTTATCTTTAGTTTTCTCTCTGTATCCACGAGGTAATCTCTGTAAGAATGTCTTTAATGTGAGCGTTTTGTGATACTTCCTTTTTCCAGTCAGAGGTAAAATTATGCGTCTGGTGTAAAAGCAGCCGGTTGGTCTCGGTCCCGCTCTCTGGCTTTGTCGAGCTTGGCTGGCCTCTGGAAAATGAGTGTCCTGTCGGGTAATCCCGATCGCCTGCTCCTCATTCTCATTGTGTGCTTTTCCTCTAATTTCTCCTTTCTGGGGCACAAAGCCGGAGGCATTACCTGCAAGGAAGAGGGGATCTAAAGTATTTGATTCCAATTCCAGGCAAACCCTGAGGGGGACTTCATCAGCACGGCAGCCCTCATGTTTCACAGCCAGGCGGACAGAGAGGGGAGAGAAAAGCTATTAAAGTTGTATCTTAAAAGGTCAATAACATTCGCTGTAATGACTCTGACTGTTTAATCCAAATATATGGGTGTGTGTCTGAGCCCTGCTGCTGACATTGATAGACTTGAGTGGCAAGTGAAGGATCCTTCCTGTCAAAACATCCTCGGCTGAGCGGTAATGAGAAACGCCAGCTGAGTGTAAACTCTGCTGCAAAAAGCCAGATCCTCGGTCTAATCAGTCAGCCTGTCAGACTGTGAACGAGGGCGCCTTTTGTCTCTTTGTGAGAGGAAATCAATACTACACAATAATTCAGATCAGGAAATATGTCCAATAAAAGGACTTTAAAATGATCCGGACAAAAACTGGACAAGATAATAATGTGTGCACATGACGCGGAGCTTCTGGACAAAAAATAAAACAAGATTATAGAGCATGCAGAAGAATCAAAACGTCGACAGGAAAATGTTTTCATTTACAAAAAGATGAAGATTTTAGAGCAGATATCTTTCAGGGACAGAATAGCTTTGCGTTTACTCAAAAATATTCACACGAGATAATTAAATCGTTTGTGTCTGAAAATGTCTGCCATGAAAACCAAAAATAAGTCCATAAAAATATGTTGAGTTAAATTTGAGACATAATTGACTGTAATTGTTTTTGTATCCTACAATTTGGCCCTCTGGCAGTGAGAATTCAATTAATATGGCCCTTGCTGTGACCAAAGTTGCCCATCCCTGGTTTAGACGCACTGTTACTAACATGTTAAAAAAATATCTTAATGTGCTGGCAATAAATAAATCAGCAAACATAAATGATAAAAGTTTTGAAAAACATGTTGATATTTACATTAACGGGTTATTTCTTGCTTGCTTACCTTTTAAATTGAGCAAAAATTAGTTTTTTTGGATAAAAGTAAAAGACATCAACATGTGGTAATTGGGCAAAACTTGTTGTTTTGTTTTTCCTTGTTTGGTTAATTGTAAATGTGTGAACCACTAACCTGCCAAAGATGGAAATTAGCCTTTAGCATATCTATAAAAGTGGGCATATTTACATCTTTATGTTTCGTTTACATGCACAGTCACTATTTTAAATAAATGTAAAAATAAACTTGTTAATATATAAAATCAATAAGCAAACACAAATTATCTTTTTTGTGTGAACAAGATTTCTGAATCCTTAAAAGATGGAAAAAAACATTTATATTTACATTAACTGTTTTTTTCCTGCTTTATTTAGCCAAAAATGTTGTGTTTTTTTGCATAGATGTAAAGGGCGCACAATAAAAAAAAAACATCAACATGTGGTAATATCAGATAAACCGTCATCAGAGTCGGGCAGGTTAGATTTTTTAAGGCTCTGAATAATGTTTCTGATTGTTAATGAAAAGGTAAACATTTGTCAGGTCAGTGATGGGAACTCAACAAAGACACCAATCACCAATTTAAACACCAATCATGCACCGTCATACTTCCTACATAAAGACGTTGTTGTTGTTGTTGTTGTTGTTGTTGTTGTTGTTGTTGTTGTCTTTGCTGCATCAGTGCAGATAAAGATGTAAGTATTGCTCGTTCATGGAGAGGTTCAGTATCGTCTGAAGTGGACGGACGTGCTCTGGATCGTGTCGGTGTGTGTGTGTGTCTGAGGCGGAGGAGGTTGTGTTTGGGAGATGGGATGATATGTGCTTGTGTTTGTCCAGAGTTAAAACACAGTCTGATATCATCTCTGCAGCTCTCGGGCAGCTAATGTGATATTTGCTGTCGCCCTGGCCTCCAAATCCGGTGTCAAGCGGCAGATCTCATCTGCAATGTAAGACAATTTCCGCAGATCTGAAAAGACAGTTTCTCCAGTCAATAGACTATAAATTGCACTTGGAAAACGGTATCATCTTAACTAAAGGTTATTCACTTTCCTCCCGGGGTACAGAGGGTAACCCCTCCTTTTTTAATAATTTGTATGTTTAGTTGTTTGGTCAATCTCCCCGTGCTCTTGTGATGTCTCATCGGAGAGCCCATCAATCAGCCGCCGCCCGGCGCAGATCTGCTGCTACAATATTACAGGTTATTAAAAGGCTGATCAGGAGGCAGCTGGGTGTGTGTTGGCTGAGGCCTCGCTTCTCATTTTCCGAGTGCACGGCCCCCGAAGCATAATCTAAGGATTCATCCCCCCCACCCCTCCCCCGTCAACAAGTGCCGCCGCCTCCGTCTCCTCTCTGATGAAACGCTGTTTACTGAAACCTCGTCGCACGGGGAGGAGCAGTCAGCCGTATAGACGCAGGTTTCATTTCACTTTCTCTTTTTCTGAGAGCAACATAAAAAGAGTCTTTTCATATTTAAGTGAAGGTTGTCACATTTATACTTTGTAGATACGTGTGCAGGAAAATAAAGAAAACAAAGGAATAATTCTCGTCTCAGTCTCAGAGAGGTGTGTAAGAGAGGAATGAATCCATCACAAATAGCTGATAAACTCCCGCACTCTAAGTGGCACAAAAATATACGGAAATGTTGCCAATGTTTTTGTGCAATTTAGAACCTGTGCAGGAATATGACTGAAATGTATTATCAACAAGAAATTACCCATTATCCAGCGCTAAGGACCGGTTGACGCTTTAAAAAAACAGGAAATTATATTGTTTGATTTTGACTGAAGTCATGTCAAAGTTTAGGATTCTGGTTTTGTGGCATATATATATACAAACAAACAGAGATTACTATCACCAGACACAAATACAATAAGTAAAAAAATAACAACTGTCCAGATTTATAGAAGACATTTAAAAATAAAAGATGAAATGAGAGAGGATATATAAAATGGTTTCTAAAGAAAGGAAATGCAAAGATGAGGAGAGTTAGACCAAACGGTAAAGTCAATGTCCAAAACCGGAAATGTCTCTGATCATAAACGAAAAGCCAATTTATGCTTTAAAATATAATCAAAGAAAGAACAGAAAATCAGTTTAAGAAGCAAACTTCAGACAAAGTATTATGTTTTTACAAGTGTGAAGTCCTAAAAACAACGTGCCCCCCCCTAACTGGATCATACATTTTGAGAAAACAGAAGTTATTATCTTGTGAGCACATGTAAACAGAAGGCTCACACTTTAGAGATTAAGATAATGAATAGTTGAATCGGCGTTGGCGGTCGGTGAGAGGGATCTCTCTGATTGGCTCTTGGGAGGTTTCATTTCTCTCCAGCTCTCTCAGGTTCAGGAAAGCCCCTTGAGCATGCTGCTGTAGTATCCATGCTTTCACCCATTACTGCGGTTTCTCCTTATTTGTCTCCTCCGCCTCTTCTTTTCTTTTTCCACTAAAAGACCCAGAGCTGACAACACCAACACCCAGAGGAGCAGCCTCTACCATCAGCGTGGGAATGTGTAGGTGTGACCTGCGGTGTAAAAAGCATTTTGAAGAAGACTAGAAAAGAAGCTTTAGGTACTCCAAGTGATGCAAAAACAAGACATTATTAGGCCTATAGTAAATACATTTAGGTTAAACCTTTGTTATGAGTCTATTAAAATTAGCATTTTCAAAAATCCTCTTTTTGTGTTTAAATACATTTGATCTTTTTAAAGCTTCTGGAGGTGATGAACTCATTTTATTCAAATTAGACGTCGTGTAAAATGTGTTTAAAAGAAAGAATAAAAGGAGTGCATGAGATCCTATTTCTCTGAGTCTCTCTGCTCATAAAGACCAATAATATGACTAATCAAGCATGATCCATGACTGGTCATCCCTAAAAAGATTTATGATCGATCTAACGAGCTTTTCTGCAAAATATTGCTTTGATTCCTCAGCATTAAATAAATTAATGTCTTTATTTAAATTAAAATGCAGCCTTATCACTTTGGGATTTAAATAAGACAAATGATGACAGGACTGAAGTAATGACGGTGTCTTTATGGTGGCCTTACATTAATATTACTCTTTATCTCCATCCAGGATATTAATAATGGAAAACTGTGGGAATTAATACTTTTGATCATTAACAGTGCAGAGCTGTATGAGTGGGAGAGAGAGAGCGCTCGAGTCGTTATTAATAACCATCATAAAACACACGAGTAGTGGCTCTTTGGTGCCGATGATTTATCATGAATATTAATAACACCAAATGGTAAATAAATGGCACCTTTTAAATCCTCATGGCCGTCTCCATATAAGTCCTGTCAGAGCGGAGCTCAGCCCAAAGAGGACGCATATTTCATCACACAGAAGCTGCCACACAAACAAGCCTGTAAATTATATTTGTCCTGCTTTTGTCTCCAGATATCCCGCCTTAGAGGGACGTCTCCACAAACCTGTTAGAAGACATGGTCCCCAGAGTGACCGAAAACAAGAACGCTTGATAAAAGAGGACACACAGCTCATCCATAAAAGCTGTTACACAAAGACGCCTGCAATTCATATTCATCCTGCTTTTGTCTCTAGATATCCCGTCTTCAGAGGGACGTCCCCACAAACCTGTTTAAAGTCATCGTCCCCAGATTGACCAAAAACAAGAACACTGGACACACACGTTTCGGTAAGTGTAAAATATATTTTTTTTAATTCTATCTTTCAGGTGAAACATCATCCGCTCTGCTTTGGTAGTTTCTTATTGGAGGATTTTCTTTAACCTTTTGGAGAAATCTGTTCCTACATGACATGCCCTTTTATAGATAAATCTGTTCTTAAATCTCCAGTTTGACATAACATTCGACTACAAATCATCCACAACTTTATATGTTTCTGGTTATCTGAATATGGTCACTTCTGGTGGCCAAAGGAATAAGACAGCGAGGGCCATAATACTGCTCCGGAGTCTTAAAGGGGGCATATTATGAAAAATCCACTGTGTTTTTGAACATATATTTGGGTAACCTGAGTGTCTACAGACCCACAAAATGTGAAATAAACCCATCCAGTCCTTTGTTTGTGGTCTGCATAAGTCTTACAACA